>NC_085015.1:8217053-8389553 GCF_963854185.1 Sardina pilchardus | reverse complement strand
CGTGAGCTTGGGGAAATCACGGCTTAACAGGCTTTGCCTCTGTGTAAATGAGCAAATTATTCAGAGCTGGCAAACAATGAGGCGGTTACAAATGAGACCCCTGCGCATATTGCAAATAGTGGAAAAAATGCCCCCCCCCAACCCCCCCTCCTCCGCCTCTCTTTCTTTTTCCCCCCTCCCTTTCAATATTTATTTCTTTTCCAAAGGTAATTGGGTTATTGAAAGTCTGATGACAGCTGCTATCTGCGATATACTCTCAGAGTCAGCGGGCGACACATGCTAAGATCTAAGCATGCCGCATCTAAGTAATAGTTTCCCAAGGACTAATCCTGTTTCAAACATATGGCCACTGCTGCTGTAGGATGAGACGCTGTGGCAACAAATGCCTTGACTAAAAATAAGCATGCAAGAGGGAGATGGAGAGAGAGAGAGAGGGAGTGTGTGTGTGTGTGTGTGTGAGAGAGAGAATCTAAGCCACGGTATGGTACATATTTCATTACGACACGTTCTCCATTGTTTTGGTACTGAGCGGAGTGAGGAGACCCTGCAATGTTATGGCCATTCACTGATTGGTCATCCCCCTCTCTCTCTCTCTCTCTCTCTCTCTCTCTCTCTCTCTCGCTCTCTCTTGTTTTCTCCCTCTCTTCTCACTCACTGTCTCAGTCCCTCTGTCTCTCTGCTCTTATCTTCTATGTCAACACCCAGTGTGAACTTCAAAGCTGATTGCATAATTCGTGGAACAGGGGCAGTGGATATTTAGAGCAGCGAGCTGTTGCTACAGTGCGTCTCCGATGGAGCTATTACATAAGTGGCAGGCAGGGATGAATTCAGGTCGAGGAACAGAACGAGCAGGAGCATGTGTGAGTGAGTGAGTGAGAGAGAGAGAGAGAGAGAGACACAGTGAGACACAGAGAGAGAGAGAGAGACATAGAGAGAGGGAGAGAGAGACACACACAGAGAGACAGAGAGAGAGAGATGGAGAGAATGAAGAGGTGTTTGGGATGGCAACTGAGAAGGGAGAGAGGGAGTGAGAGAGAAGAAAGTAGAGAAGAGAGAGACAGCCTGTGAGAATGACTGCATGAGACACCCAGAGGAATCACATATGGGTAGGTTCCAGAGCCTCAGTGTGGGGCAAAGAGGAGAGGAGAGGAGAAAGTGAGCGAGAGAGAAAGAGAGAGTGCTAGATAGAGAGAGAGAGAGAGAGATGGGTACAGAGTGTAGAGGAGGGACTGGGGGTAGGGAGGGAGGGAGAGAGGGAGAATGGGAGGATGGGAGGGTGGGGATGGGAGGAGGGGGGGGGGGGTGGATTAACCCCAGCTCGCCTGGGGGGCCCAACAACAGCCTGAGCAGAACAGCGTTACACAATTGTGCAAGAGTCCGTCACACTCCACTGGGCTCTATTCCTGCCTGCCTTGCTGGTGTGCTGTTCCAAAAATAAGATGCAATAAAGGGGAAAAAACACACACACACACACACACACACACACACACACACACACACACCACAAACACACACACACACAATGCCTTATTGACGTCAAGGTAAAAATCCTCTCCCTCTCTAGATGAGAGGCGGAGGAGAGCGTGACCTGACTTGCTAGGGTGTAGCGCCACATAGTGGTGTGGGGTTTCTAGAGCAGGCATTCTCTCTCATCTTCCTACCATACCTCATGTGCTGCTTCCATGTGGGATAACCAATCACAGAGGAAGCCCAAATGGACAAACACTCATAACTTTTCCACTTCATTTTACAGATCCAAATATGACAAATGCATGAAATGTATTAAACTTGATGTAGGTACTGCGTGCATAGGCTACCACCCAATAAGACCAGCCAGGACAGTGTTTTTGTTTGCAATAATCGAAGTAACTGAAGACCACAGTAATTTGACAATGGCCCTTTTAAGGTTGTAATATATTGTTGAATGTGTGGGATTTTATGAGATTGAAATTCAGAAAGACATTCATGAAAAGCAATAATCATAAAACCACAGCTCCCACTGAATTCCCTTTGGTGGAGTGATTTAACGAGACTCTGAGGTGCCGTAAAAATTAATGATGGAAACATTACAGAGAGAAGAGACCATGCAGAAGGCAGAGATGTCCTCCTCCGCACTGTTCTCTGCCCAGCTCTCAGCAGCTTTAGGCCTGCTGAAGATGTACACAAATATACACCCACACCAGCATGAGTGTGCACGCACGCACGCACGCACGCACACACACACACACTCGTTTATGCACAGAGAAGAATCACACACATTCACACACATAACCACGCACACACACAAATGTATGGAAGGGCAAACTCACAAAAATGCAAATTGACACACCCCTCACACAAACTCGAATGCAGACACACATACACACACACACACAAACACACACCCTTGTGTGCGCACACACACACACACACACACACACACACACACACACACACACACACACACACACACACACACACACACACACACACACACACACATCACACACTCACACACATGCACACCGAGTCAGAAATCAAGAGGAGAAGAGTCTTTATCAGAGGACAGAGCAGTGCCTATGCAGCAGCTTTGCCAGGTCATTACTCTGCCAGAGAGAGAGAGAGAGAGAGAGAGAGAGAGAGAGAGAGAGAGAGAGAGAGAGAGTGAGAGAGAGAGAGAGCAGCAGAACGGGCTGTGCTAGCGGCTCAGTAATTGTCCTAATGAGCAGCGCTGTTAGAGGTTGTAATGTGTCTGAGCAAAGCATTCTACCTCTGAGGACAACTTCATCTCACTTTTTCTACAGGAGGGGGAAAAAAAGTTGACCCATAACTTCTTCTCACCACCACTGTTGTCTTGAAGAAAAGAGATGATGACTACTGTATGGTTTCATGTTTTGTTTTGTTTTTTTAAGGCCTTAATGTGTAGATCTTCAACTCAGCTCAGCTAATGTGTATACTGTAGATCTGATGAGGCTCATGCGTCTCCTATGATTTCTCTCATGATATTATAAAAGTCTGATGCCTATTACATTCCTAAATCACCGGTAAGTCCAAGATTACTGTCTCAGAGTGAATTTTATCGCATTATAAGTCTGCCTGCATTCACACATATTGAGCATCGAGCCACCCAGTGTGGGAACTTAGAGGTGTCACTCATCGATAATAACCATTTTCATTATGCTCAAGGCTACCCTTTAGGGAATGAAGTTTTCAAGTCCAGGCAGTGCAGAAGAGATTGGTATGTGTAGAGGTTTAGTGACATCTAGTGGATGTTTTTTCTTTTCTTCAGAGACCTTCACCTGAATGTTGTGGGGTTTGTGGGGTACTGTAGTTTGTTGCTGTTGTTTTATGCTTAACGTTATCTCTGATGCAAACATGATCAATTTCAGAAACTACCCAGCTTTTTAGAGAGAAAATAATGTTTGTCTAGACTCAATCTCCAGTAGCTAAAAAATTATTTGATAACTTTGTCCCCCCCCCCCCCCCCCCCCCCCCGATACTGAACACAGTAATGAATGACCAATCAGTAATGAATGACCAATCCAATCATTTTAGGGTATTGTGCAGTACGCTCTATGTCTGGAGTAAATTTGTAGTTCTATGCTTCTATGCTTCTGTGTCCCAGTACTGCATCATGTTTGTGTCTTAGGCAGTGTCAAAGTAGCATAACGGGCCCAACAAATAAGCTACATATTGTAATAACATCCACCCAGCTATGACAGGCATGATACTACGATACTATGACAGGCACTATGACAGGAAACCTGCACTGAATAGTTATCTGATGAAAGATTAATTAAATGCTACGTTCACCAAATATCTAATGGATCAGTGTGAGAGTAGAACACAGAACTAGAGGAAATACAGGACTTGTCACAGACCTTTCTCCAGTAAAGAAAACAATATGATTCAAAATCTCACAAGATGACAACTCATCTATAACTGTCCCATATCTAGCCTTCAAACATGCCTTCCTGCTGACAGTCTTTAATAAAGCAAACAAAGAAAATACTGCAGTTTTTGAGTATCAAGGCTGTAGTTTTTGAGGAATTCCTACAGTTGCAGGAATGCAGCAAGCTATTTGGACATACACTTCACAGCAGAAATGCTGTTTAGGATATTAAACTGCATTGTAGGCCAACTTATTTTTTGTATTTTGTACAGATAATATTGTTAGTGTAACTAATTGTAGCCTACTGTAGGCCTATTATGAAATGGGTTTGCGTATCCTTGCGTGTCATTTCTATTTTTAAAAGCAGGTAACATAAGCATTCGACTTGTAGTGGAATGGACAACAAGTTCATACACGTACACAATATATTTGGCAAACTCCAAGGAGGACTCACCCTCTGTTGTATTCAAATTAGCAGAAAGCTATCTTGAGAGCCGCATAGCCAACGGCGAGCCGTCAATGTTTACAGTGTAGGCTACATCACAGTCCTATAGGCCTATATTTGTCGGCTTGGATAATTGCCTCCACCACCCATTAGGCCTACACTGGAGAGGAATAGCGAATTGGCACGCCTAGACTCCCTGTTCCAGTAGCCTACAAAACAAACTACGGTATGTTCTTGAGAGGGCCAGCCATTCGGTTTCAGACGTCTTAAACTGACAACAAACTGAAGTTAGGCTACATACTCGCAATATCTATTATGAGGATAGATATCCTGGCCACGCGCGTGAGTTAGAGCGCTACTTTGGAGTTGAGCTGAGACTAATTACAGTAGCTTCTCTTGTTTGCTACTTTGATCATCACACATAAGTTGATTGGCTTAGCTTGACACTAAAATAAAAGTATTATGCCTATCTCTATTCCAACGCAGTATTTTACCTGTTAAATAATACAGAGCAGGCTAACTTGATAAAGTTAAGTTGTTTCATTGTCACATCTAGGCTACTCAAGGAGCTGTGAAATTGCCTTTGACCTTTCCAACTCATTGGGAACAACAACAACAACAACAACAACAACAACAACAACAAAACACACACACACACACACACACACACACACACACACACACACACACACACACACACACACAGGGGGGCATGTACAGAATATTTCCAAGACAACTTTAATTTAATTTTGTTAAAGGAATTATCATGCTTTAGGATACCTGATGTCGCCTGTGTTACATATTAGGCAGGCGTTTGGTGGTAGGCCCATGCAACCTGTGGTTGTTGTGTTGTGGACTTTATATCACACATGCACCCGTATCCTTTGTTTCAACTAAAGCCTGACACGAGTACGGTACAACATTGTATGGCACCAACACCTTGGCCCGGCATTCCACCAGTCTTGTGTTGATAGTGCAGTGTGTTCTCTATCTTCCTCCCACATACTGTTTAAGTGCTTTTGTTTGTATGTATACAGCGTAACACCCCCTCCGCCCTTCATACCTCCCTGGGCTAGACTGTCGGGAACTGGTCTAGGCA
This sequence comes from Sardina pilchardus, assembly GCF_963854185.1. Lineage (NCBI taxonomy): Eukaryota > Metazoa > Chordata > Actinopteri > Clupeiformes > Clupeidae > Sardina > Sardina pilchardus. Next base: position 8,384,138 of record NC_085015.1, on the reverse strand, counting down.
GATCCAAGGCCGGGGAAGGCAGAGAGGGCTACAGCCTCCCTGTGGTGCCACAGCACAGAGAAAGCAAAAACAGAGCTTGAATGTCAGGGGGGGGGGGGTGCATACCTACACACCTACACCTACATGAAATAAATGTGAGAGACTTGAGCATATGCATCGGCAGGTACTGGAATGCATGTCAACAAAGCTCGAGGGAACATTTCATTCCGATGAGGCTGATGCAAGCTACTGTTGATGTTCATGAAAAATACATGGCTGTACATCAAGGATAATTGACATTCTTTCACCAGTCTGTCTGTCTGCTGAACACCTCTGAGGAAGCATATCCTATAAGTGGGCTTTTCTGGTGGTGTTGGCCACATTTCAAAGCATTAAGGAAAAATATCCTAGTTCTTCTGTTTACTTCAAGAAGGACATAGTAATGCACAGATGATGACTTTATTATCATTGAATACTGTTGAGCTGTGACAGATAGGGATAGATAGATATGATCGATAGGGTTAGATAGATATGGTCGATAGTGTTAGATATATGTGATAGATATATACATGTAATAGAATATAAATAGATGTGATAGATATCTATAGTAGATGCTGTGCACATATGCAATATTCCTATTCTGTCCCAAATTAACTCCGTATGATCAAATAAGAATTTATCCGTCTGATGTTTTACTCTCCCCATGTGATCATGTGATAGATAAAACAGATTTACTGCCTTGATTTTACAAGGGCTCTGACCACTGCTTATGTTTGAAATATACTGAGCTCCTTGAGGCAGAAATGTATTTCCATTTAAACTGACAGGATTGTGTTTTTAATGATACATCAATGATAGATTTGTATATAAATCACTCGGATTAAATGACCAGATTAAATGCTTTACATAGCCTTTAAATGTTGCATATTAAAATGATTAATTGTTTATACTGTTATCATACTCTTCGTCCTTAGGCTTGTAATAATTTGGCCGATGTGGAAAACAGACATGTGGGGTATGCCACTAACTTCCTTTGAGGACCAGATGGAAGAAACAGAGGCAGCTCTATAGGAACAAACCCAGTACATCCTCGGGAGCGGAGCTTTGCACAACAGTCGATCGCAAATGGACTTGGCGTGCTTTCAGAGGAACACTCCCGACCGTGGTACACACACACACACACACACGCATATACACACATACACACACACACACACAGATGCATGACTGCATGCTGCCACGACCCTCAACTCGTTACATGGAGCAGGAGCACGGCACGAAACACAATAAACCTAAGCTTTTATGGCACCGCTATGATTTGATGGCGCAATGGATCATTGCTGCTTCGAGGAGGGAGAGCAGAGATGCGCAGGAGGGAAGGCAAAGCCACTGGTTTGGAATGGGAGGGGAGGGAGAGAGGGAGAGAGGGATGAGAGAGAGAGAGAGAGAGAGGGATGAGAGTGGTATTCCCAGGTCTCCTTTATCATTCTACTCACACGCATGCCACCCAGAATCCAGGACCACCTGTCATGTGCATAGACTCACTGAACTTCTTCAGGTCATGATGAGATCTGGCTTTTGCATGGCCCCAGCTGGACCGTTTCAGAACCGTAAAGACTGCTGGCCGGGGTTGAAACGTTTGACAGGAACTGCATCCAGGACCAAAGACCAAATTCAGGCTGTAAACGGGCAGGCTCCATTCAAAATTTGAATCTGATATATATAGAAAAAAAAATCCAATTCAAGTCACAATCATATCTTGCCATTCAGTACAAAAGAGTCTAAAGAGATTTTACCTCTGTAAAATATAAAACGGTTGAAGGGCTGTTTCTTATCAATGATGACCTATCATGAAGAAATATAGCCAGCAACACATTGGAACAATACACCTTCTTTTTACCCATCTGGCCCTTCATCTATGCATACACCTGTGGTGGGGTGGACATTTGAAGCCCACCCTGAAATACTGAGGAAACATCTGCCAAGAAACTGGATATGGCCACAGAGTTCAAACCCCATATCCAAACAGCCCTTCATCTTCCAGAGCTTCTCACTACCCGCCTCAGCCCTCCCCGTGCCTCAGTATGTGTGTGTGTGTGTGTGTGTGTGTGTGTGTGTGTGTGTGTGTGTGACCCGCTTCTTCCCCGAAGCCGAGCCTTCTTCCCCATCTGCTGGAAGAAATTAGGACAAAAAAGAAGGCAAAGGAGAGGTTTGTACATCAACAGAGAGAGGCCCACATTATGAAGAGATTCTTCTGTAGGAGGTCGGTGTTTGTGTGTGTGTGTGTGTGTGTGTGTGTGTGTGTGTGTGTGTGTGTGTTTCTGTGTACTGGTATGTGTGTCTTTTTGTGTGAGTGTGTGTGTGTGTGTGTGTGTGTATGTGTGTCAGTAAGTATGTCAAAGACCCACCACCACCCACCTACCACCCCCACCTTTCATCCTGGCCCTTCCTTTCCTTGGAAATGTTACAGTGTCTTTGGTCTTAAGGCTGAGGTGAGGTCGTGAGGAGGATGGGGGAGAGAGAGGTGGGTGGGGGGGCACATCCCAAAACTAATTAATGAACAGGGACCTACACTGATGACATTCACAGATGTTTTTTCTGATGACATTTTTGTCTGTTATTCTTGGCACGGTGGCACTATTTTGACAATGATATTTGTATGCGGTAGGTGATATGAAAGACAGACTGTATGTAAGAAATAATGAATGAAGCGAAGACTTGAGAAAAAAGACAGCTGCAGTATAAAAGAGAATCCAAATGTTTATTTTATACTACCTTAAGTATGTTCTGTTTAAACAATATATATATAAATACACACATAATGTATATAATGTTTACATTACCACAAGAAATGTTTAAATGATATGTGCTTGAATTATACTAAAGGAATGATAAATAGACGTTTATTATCCCAGAGAGTGAAAAGGCAAAATATATACAGCAAATGTAGCAAACTACCTACTTCTGATAGCTCTAAATTTATCTATTTACATTCAAATCTGAGCAGAGCGAAAGCTCCCTAGTGGTACGTTTTACTGAAAATATAATACAACTTGTGCAAGTTCATCATCAAAAGCTAACTTTACATTACAATTATAGCTGTCAAACTCCATTTAAAACAGGCCAAAGTGTGAGATGCAAGAAGGTATACAAAAATGGTTATTACAAAAATATGATTTTTTTTTTCTCTGTTAAATTACAACCACAACAAAGAATTCATTTCCAGTAAGGTCCTTCTAAAGATCCGGCCTCTACAACTTAAATTTATATTGCAGGCATGGGGTGCCTTTTGAAGCAGAGGGAGAGAGGAACAGTGAGGAACAATCTCCCAGGGATTTGAGCACGCACATGGATTTGATTAATGCTTCCTATGTCCACAAACATGTTCTTTCGTTCTAACATGAGGGATACTAAAACATGCTTCCTGTGAACACACTTTTACATAAGAGGTTCAGTTCCTGACCCGCAACATTGTTCAGAGGTTTTGTGGAAAGCAAGAGTATCTACAGTAAATTAAAAAAAAAAAAAAAAAAGCTTGCAGAGGTAAAAGGGTTAATGCAAACAATGAACAAATCACAGTATAAACAAACAGTATTTAGCTTTCAATCAACTCAACTGAGTTTTTTGTTGTCAATGAACTTAGTATACATGCTTTATGGCCTCTTTTGTGGATAAATCTCTTTAAAAAAAATCGACAAGTAATCTGAACAGATGTAATTTGTTGATATGGGATGCAAGGATTGTAGCATCTCACTGAATAAAGTCTTTACATATACATTTACATTTATTCATTTAGCTTTTCATTCAAAGTGACTTTGTATATGTTTGACATATGTCAACTCTATTACAACGGACCCGGAGCAACATGGGGTTAAGTGCCTCGCTCAAAGGCACAATGGTGGCAGCCGGGAATTGAAACCACAACTTTTAACCACTATGCTACCACGGCCACCCACCCGTCTTTCAGCATGTCACAGGTCTTCTTGTTGATGACCTCCCGTAGCTTGCGCACGCGCTTGACGTTGGAGCCAATCACGAAGCTGTCCGGCTGCAGGACGGCCATGCCATTGGTCACCTCGCCCATGATGATGACTTGGCCGTCGGCGGCGGTCACGTTGGGACACGGACACGCCCAGTCCATGCTCTGCAGCGTGATCTCGAGCGGCTCCTTGCCGAAGAAGCGCAGGCCCATCTTCTCGTCCTTCAGGATCTCCTCCACCGTCACCAGGGCGTGGCCCGAGTCCTGCTCCTCGGTCATCTCCGTCACGCGGCCCAGGATGACGTAGTCGGCCCGGCAGAAGCTGGTGACCATCTTGTGGCGCGGCTTGCACGGCTTGCACTGGTGGTTCGTGGGGAAGGGGCACGCGTCCTCGCAGGCCTCCTTGGTCTTGAAGTTGTTGTCGTTGCCGCCGCAGCCGCCGTAGATGAAGGACTGGCACTGGTGCAGGGCGGCGCTGTACGCCCAGCGGGGCTCGTAGGCCTTGCACGGCCCCTGGAGGCCCGGCTGGGTGCAGGGGGCGCCCAGCTCCGGCCGACACGCCAGCATGCACGACTCGTACGAGTCAAAGTGGTTCTGGTTCTTGCCGCAGTTGCCGTAGGTGAACGTGAAGCAGCTGTTCCGCTTGGCCTCGTAGTACCAGCTCAGCCTCTCCTCGCCGCAGTCCTCGCTGTCGGGCATCTTCAGGCACTCGTCGGCGGCGAAGCGGGTGGCGTTGGCCTGCTCCTCCCTCTTCGCCGGCTCCTTCTGGCGCACCGACAGGGGGTAGTGGGCCTGGACGGAGCCGGCCGAGTTGGCGGCGGTGCAGGTGTAGACGCCGGCGTCCTGCAGCTGGGCGTTGTAGATGACGAGCTGGCCGATGTTGGTGACCACCACGTTGTCGCGCACGCGGTTGGGTCGCATCACCACGTTCTCGCCGCCCTCCGTCTGCTTCTCCCAGGTGATCTCGGGCCGCGGCCTGCCGGCCACCTCGCACAGGAAGCTGGCCGTCTCCCCGACGTACGCCGTCTGGGGCGCGGGCGTGCCCACCAAGACCGGGGCGTGGACGTCCACGGGCGTGGTCAGCTGCTGCAGAGGGGTGGTCGGCCGGACGGTGGTGCCCGCGGGCAGGGGGCTCGTGTTGGGCCACGTGAAGCGGCAGGTGACCACGGACAGCGCGATGCCCTTGGAGCAGGCTTCGGCGTCCATGTAGCACTTGTTGTAGTAGGTCATGCCGTCGGAGGCGCAGGTGAAGTGCGGCTCCCGCTCGCAGCGGTCCTTGCACTTGCACACCGGCTGGCCGTCCCAGATGTCGCACTCGGAGCCCTGCTGCGTGCACATGAACTTGTCGCAGGTGGCCTCCTTGGGCATCCCCACGGGACCCGAATTCCCCTCTCTGATGTAGCGGGCCGCCACACAGCTCCGGTTCCCACACACATTGGAGCAGCACTTCTCGAAGGTTTCACATTCCTTGGTGAAGCAGAAAGAGAAGAGCATTCCTTCAATTAGTCTTAAGTTTTGCTTTGTCAGTGTCTTTAAGTGGTTTGATTAACTTCACTGTAACAGTAGGCTACTTCATATAATCACTGTTTTCTTAAAATATCTACTCCAGATGAATGTAGGCAAAAACTACTAGAATGTAATAAATACTAAATCACAGTTAAAATAGATTAAATATCACTGAACATGCAACAAAAATACAGTACCAAGCTTGAAACCTCATAGAATAGTTATATTATTAAGCACGCATTTCTATTTCAATCTGTCTGATGGCAAATGTAAAAACTCACCTGGTCTGATTCACATTCTCTTGTGCAGGTACTCATAGCATCCACCCAGAGGTTGGGATTCATGTCATTGGGACAAATGCCCGCGTGAGAGTACGTGACTCTAGGCAAAGTCATGGTCATTACGCGATCGTCCATGTGGAAAATCACGTAGTGTCCAGCCAGGAACCAAATCCAGCGAGGGAACAGCATCCACCACATCTTTCGAAAATGGATACTGTCTAAGCACTTAAAAAATGTGCTTGAAATTTGTTTGTAAATTGCTTGAAAGTAGTTAAGTTAATTTAAGAACTGAGTGAAGTTTTCAAAAATTCAATTAGTGCAAAGTCTCAGAAGCCTATTAGCGCTGGCTTGGTTGCTGTCGCAGCAGTGTCAGGTCAGGCAAAAATCTGTTCAGTTCTGTTCTGAGGTTGTATAGTCTTGAAAGATTAAGTCGCGGTATTTATACTCATACTGTCAACCAGAACTGCTTGTCCTTAACGGCACAGGCGATTAGCCTGACCACATAACTCGTCCTTGCGCGCAAAATGACAGTTATAAATGGCTTCTGAGTTCTGAAAAGAAACTCAAAAACATCTGTCGTAAAGTTGGGTTGGTACTGGCAGGACACCTGCCTGTTTTAAAAAACTGTTGACTTGCATTAACCATTTGCGCGCCATTTCATACACTCGCGCAACAGGAGGAGAGGGCGCTCTGTACAGTGCGCGAGCTCTGCGCTTAACAGAGCCTACATCCGCCTCATTGAATAAAGTCTATAAATATGGAAAAGTTAATGAAAAGAAACATTTAAAAGAAAAACTGAAATTAAATAAATAAATGTCAAAATCAATCAAAATTATTGAATGTTGTCTTTACGGAATGATGGATATTCATAATTCAAGACCACTTGTTTTGTACGCCTGTTCAGTTCTCTGTTTCGCTCTTTCATGGTTCTTAAACCAACAGCTGATTGGATAACTGTATCATACAGTACATTCATTTATTTACTTGTAGGCTACTATACTGTACCTCAAAAGCACCTGTGGAGATGGCTTCTCTTTACTGAATAAACAGCAAATTAAGTAGCCTAAGTATTGGCTTTGATAAATCCTGACATGAACAACCATTTTGACATGAACAAACATTTCAACCTGAAAGTATCAACATATTTTCAATTAATGGTGTTGAAGTAGCCTAATAGTCTCTAATATTCTGCATGAAAATGAACTAAAGCACTAATGTCTTGCCTTTTGCTCCAGAAGAAGATACTTTTGATTTATTTACAAGCTCCTTTTATGGGGGCATTTTTCAACAGGACATGATTGTATAATGGGCTATCAAACATTTAGGAACACATGGAGACTATTTTCATCTTTGCAAACCATAGCTGCAAACCTTATGTGAGATTTGTATCCTTCAGAAGTGTATGAAAGAAAAAAAAGTGTTTGCAGAATCCGGAGTGAAAAAAAAAAAATCTCCATCACCCAAATCTAAAGTACGGAATGTGGCCAGGGTTCCGCTGAGGACACAACGATGCCCACACTTGTTCCTCAGGAATGACCACCTGTGACAAGAACTTCTGGAGAAAACTCATCCCCAGGAGTCCTGTCATATGAATCTCCATCAGTTCCTTAAAGAGCATGACATCCCCTTAAATAAATATGTTTTTTTAAAGATTATTGAGTTTTGGAATCTTTTGGACTGAACTTGTTAGGGCCATCATTCCTGATTTTTTGTGCAATGAAATATATTTAGCTGAGACTTTTTATACATTTTGTTTTATTTAGAAACAGCTGGGGGTAATAGCTCTCCAGCATCTTTTGCAGTATTTGATTTATTTTTAAATTGTATACATTATTAATTGCACTCAATAATAATAATATACTTTATATTTTTAGAAACTGGTTCCTGTTAGATGAGTCTTGCAATATGTTTGTTGATGTTTCTAAGTTGGTGTTGAAGTTGAACAAAACTTTGTGTACTCTCACACTCTTATGTGTGAGTGATGTTCTACGGAATAAAATGAATGAAGGAGAAGTGACACAAAACACATCTCCTGTATCTGCAGTATTTGGTTGTCAAAGCAATATGATTCATAACTGCCATAACTGATGTTTATATTAATTCATTACGCCTTTTTTATTCACATATATGAAATTGAGATTGACATTTGCACAAAAGTATTCATTTTGTACATACACACACCTGAAGCAAATATTCTGATTCTTAATAGATCTTCTGGTCAACAAACTTAGCATCCCTTCCTTTGTACAGTACATCTAAACTAACATCACTAACAACAAACTAACATTTATTAGTAGATGCAGAACACAAGGCAATAATAATGCTCATAGTGGCATGTAAAAACAAGTTATACTGTACACAAGACCAATTTTGTTATACCTCATTAATCCCCATCACACATGCAATGCATCAGCATTTACAATACTTGTGTTGATGCCATGGATTAGCTCCTAAATCAAATGCCTTCCTCCAGGCGCCCGATCATGAAAAGGAAAAAAATCCTGTCCTCAGATACCCTTTGTGGAAGTATGAGAGCACAATCGGTTGCGTTTGGATGTCAAATGAGGACACAGCATGCAGGCAGAAAGATCTTTAATCAGCATTTGTGAGATTATTGTTCTTAGACCACACAACACAAGCGTGTAACATTGTGTGATATAGGCTACATGGGGAAATCCAGTCGGGAATGTTAATAAGGTTCACAGATGACTTGAGAAACCATCAAGATGAAGATAATGGGGAGAAGCTGGAAAATGCATTTTCTTTGGGAATGTGTCCTACCTGTGTACTGATACGACAAACTATATTTCTTTACCATTTGTGTGTTTGATCTTGAAAATGAAAGACCAGAAACAGAATGAAATGGCAAAGTGGGCAAAATAAATCCATGGGTTAACAGTGACACATGGGTTTATTTTTGCACAATCTTTCATTTCCGTCAGTGTGTATGCTGTAGCATGCAGTTTCTATTCACACAAAATGAGCTGTAGTCAGCAAGGCTGGTCGCAATGATTAGTTTGGTGTGTCAGTTTTAAACACGATGCATTTTCAAACCCTGTAGGTCAATATTCTGTTTAACCCATCTCACAACTATTTTAAGGCCTTTGATAAACTGACAAGACCAAATGTCTAGTCCTTGCATTTACCAGAGGTTGTATGGATGAAACAGTTTATTATGGTGTGACACAAAGGCATTTGACTATACTCGCAGTACAGAAAATGCAATAATGGATTGCAAAAAAGGGACAAAAACCTGATTAACAGTAACATCACGTTTTTAACCGAAGAGCTTTCCTCAGTTCACAGCCTTTCATCAGGTCAGTCAGACCCACTGCAGTATAGCAGGCAGCTCAGCTGACACGGAGCCAGACTCAGGGTCCACTTTAATCACTTGCCACATGGAGAACACAGTGTTATCATCAAACGGACACGTCTGCCTGTGATGGATCACTGCAGGGGTAGTTGGAACGTAGCACATTCTTTCATGTCTGTCATATCGGAGTTTGCCTTTACCTTATGTGCCCTTCTCGTAAGGGCACCAGAGGATCTTTGATGAAATACCTTTGGCAGCGGCTTGAATAAACTGTTGTCAAACAGTGTTTAAAGCAGAGTGTGGAAAGATGCATCTCAAGGGTATGAATAGGCAGACAATGATAGCCTGATTATTTCTAGAGATTAAAGGACCAAAATAGCAAGGTGGTGTAAATGACTGCAAAAGTCTAGGCTTATTTACACGTGTGAGTATGATGCCCTTTAAAATCCACACTAGCTTTCATATTATTTCCCTGATTCATCACAGTGAGTGGGAATAGACTTGTTTATACTAACTGAACATTTCCCAGAAATTGTGACTGCACAGGCCCTTCCAGTATTGAATCCCAATGTGTAAGCATCTTTTTATATTCATCTATTTGGTTAGATGAATGTTTTTTTGTTTAATGGTAACTTCTACAGAATAGGAACCCTAATTTAGACAGTGGGCAAAGTACAATGTCAGGCAATGAATCTGTAGTTCATGAATGAAAATCTCATGCATCACCTACACGCTAAAAAATAAAGGTGCTTAAATGGTAATTTAAATCTCTGAATGATTCCATGGACAGTCAAAACTCTGTGTTGAACCATTATATCAGGCGAATTGTTGGTTCTTTGAAGCACTGAAAAAGGTTCTTCTACAGTATGCATTGAGCTTTAGAGTGTACATCCATTGTGTGGTGTGTAGAAGCAGTAAACTGACCCACCGGCATTTGATCTTAGGATCTTGCCCATGACATTCAAGTAAGAAATGGATTCCTGCAATACAGAGAACTTGGTTCTTTAGATTCACCTTGATAATTCCACATTCCTATTCATGTACAGTAGCACTTGTTTTCTTAGTACAGAGTATGTGTGGTTTTATATCATATCTACTTTAACCAGAGGTGGACGAAGTACACTATTCTTTTACTTACTGTAAGTGAAGTGAAAGTATAGGTACACCATGTGAAATATTACTCCAATACAAGTCAAAGTTTTTAAGTCAGATTTTTACTTATGTCGAAGTACAGAAATACTTGCTTTTAATACCTAAGTATTCAGAAGTACAAGTATTATTCCTTTTAATATATTGAAATGTTCCTTATATCCAGCAAAAAATATCTTCCATCTTACCTACCATACATTGCAACTGTTCAAATGGACACAGTATACTTATTTAAATCATTTACACAATCAGTTTCAGTATCAGTTCACAAATCTAAAACATTTCACTGCCAAATACAACACCAGATAACTCAATTATGAATAGATTTTTCATCATTTAATAATGTAGGCTAAAGATCTATCTATGTGCAATGTCACAAACATTGGCTATACAGCTGGGTCTTCATTGTCATATGACCATATTTTTTCCGTAGAAGTGTTCATGAGCTGAGCAAAAGAGAGGCAAATTATGACATTATTCACAGATATTCTATTGCTAAACAACAGAAGGGTTGGTGTCAAGTTCTGAGAATTCTCATGCTAAATCAGCAATTGCAACATAGTCCAATGACTATGCAATTACAGCAGGCTAGCCTAGAAGAAGTCATGAGATTGATTTTTACATCATAAAATCAAATTGAGATTGATAGCTATGAGTTCTGTAAAATGTTGCATGTAAACAATAAAATAGGAAGATATCATTTTGTGGGCCTGTCAGGTGATCTGTCTTTTAAATGTAGTGGAGTAAAAGTCACAAGTTTCCGAAACTATTAATGCTCAAGTAAAGTATACTTAAGTACTCATACTTAAGTACAGTAATCAAGTACTTAGTTACTGTCCACCTCTGACTGTAACCTGCTTTGATAACCTTTTATATTTCAACTTTCATGATCATCTCTTTGTAACAGAGAAATGCACACAGAAAAGGGCTGGTAAATGTAAATGGCAAATTCTAGTATGTCTATTTAGTAACTCACCAAATCTAACTCCATCTAATGCCAGAATTCACAAACTCACAAACTGAACATATACTGTATGACCAAGTGCCATGTGATGGAACTTTAGTTGCTAAACTCATTACTAGTTTAAAGAAACTAAAAATAACACACAAAGGCATTTTTGCTGATTAACCGTAGCTTCCTACACAGACCAAGAATACTTTGATATGTCTCTTGTCATGTCAAGTACGAAGGCATTCACACCTCCGCAATGTGGGGCCCAGGGGCCTAGAGAGAGGCAATGCTTCACTCATCACATTATACCCAGAGAACACCACAGCAAGCCCGAGGCCGCTATGAATATGCGCTGTGAACATTGTGGGGGAGGGCGGGTGGGGAGCCATCCTCCACACCTCAGACATCCAACGGAGAACATTTGGCTGGCTGACTGACAGCAGAGATGATTCCAGAGATAATGGCTTCTCTGTTTTTGAGCTGGTATAAGGAGCTTCTTGCTTTGTCACCACTTACCCCACATTCTCTCACTCTTCTCCTTTCTAAATTTGAATCTAATCCCTTGGCCCTGGGGGTGATTTTGGTCGATTGGAGGCGAGAGGGTGCCAAGTTTTCTCATGTTTATTGTGGCTTGGCTGCGGGGGAAAGACATTACTTATCATCCAAGCACATTTGGGATCAGTCAGTTACTCTGCTTCGTCAACTGTCAGAGATGATGGTGCGGGTGGTGGGGGTGTGGTGGGGGCGGGTGGAGCGGGGTGCACCACCACCACTCTCATCATCCTCCTCCTGGCTAAGAGGAAGAGAGATGTTCCTATTCTGTTTAGTAATGCCTCGATGAAATGGCTCCATCACACGTAGTCCTTCGACCTGCGGCAGAAGTGTTCATGCTGCAATGAATCTGAGCGTAAACTGCTCTCCCATCAGGAAGTCTGTGGTAGCCGCCAGGGGTTTGTCATTCACTAGGAGCCTTAAAGACAGCAGCGATTCATATCAGATGATGAATGTTGCTCTGGCACAGGCGAACAAGTCGTGACTAAGCTTGGGGTAAAAATAGCTACAGAAGGGATTGTAAGGATTTTTGTGGGGCCATCTCATTCTATTGAGCAATTTCCTTGATGAAATGTTTGACACACAAAATTAATGATCCCATTTAATGGATTTTTTTAGAAATGAAGTTGACACTTTGGTCTATACATGAAAGCAGCATTTCCCATCATTTTTAGCACTATAAATGAATGCCTTTATCTACATCAATGTACATGTTTTTTCCACATTCCGGCATTCAACAGTTCCATGTTTTCCAGTGACTGAATATACTGCATCTCACTGTGTGGTATCTATATAAGCACTGAAATATTCCTTGAACATCAACATGTGATGAAGCACATGCTGACATCTTTCAATTAAATAATTCTCAAGTGCCCAGTTTGGATATAAAACTATTTAAAACATCAAACGCTGGTATTTCAAAGAGATGGTTCCTTCAAAAAGGTCAGTCAGTGTTTGTTACCTTCTTGCTTTGACTTCAATTATAAAAAGTCAACGATTGCCTTAATCTGTCCAGTTTGACTGGCTGGCCTGGATTTATCTGTTCAAAAAATCCCTTAGAGCAAATTTCTGCAACTTAATAATTTTTCACCTATGGAATGAATTTGCTTAAAGTAGCTCTTGCAGAGATACTGTGCTGTCTAAAATTAAAATTGATAGAGAAATGAAGCACTGAGAGGGACATTTTTAAAGGGTTTTGAAATGGGTAAAGGCTAAACATATATCCTATCCTGTGGGTTCATAAATTGTGTGTGGTATGGATATGAATTTAGGTCACCTTTTAAACAATGTGGATTTTTTTTTTTTTTTAACCGACTCTACAACTTTACATTAGACCAGAAAACAAATATCACAAATAGGTGTTCATCATGCATCAGTCCCAGAATGCAGAAGCCCCTAAAGGACTGTACTTGACATCTATTGTTGAAATCTATCTTTAATACCGTATATTACTTCCAATAAGACTTCATACTCATGACTTATACAGTATTTTTTTTTTTCATAACAATTTAATTTAATTGTGCTTTTCACTGACTTGTTAAATTGAGCAGATAAATTCATACAGTATGTGTTGCAAAAATAAACAAAGAACAGGAGCAGAAGTACCTATAGCAACAAAATAATAGTTACAAAGCTAGCTGTCTATCAATCAAATCAATGAATTAACTTATCAATCCATTTAAGATATTTGTGGTTCATTTCTTTACTGAAAGCAGATAATAGTGCTGATTGCAGGGATTAAAGCAAAGCTAATGGATGTGGCCGGCATGATCAGACAATTTTAAAACCTTAATCTATAATTATTTTCCAATCTTAATTAGCCTGACCAACATCTGAATTCTGGCACAGTGTCTGACAACTTTAAGCCCTGTAGTTAACTAAAAATGCTTTGCTGAAACTGTCAGGGTTGTGAGGGTTTACACTGCAGAAATATAGTACTAACTACTAACACAATACAAACATAAACGGGTTTGTCAAAAAAGTGGACACTAAATTAGCTTCTGACAAAATGTTTTCTTTTCCATTTAGTTAGTTACAGTATTTTATGATCCAATGCGCCCGAGCAAACAAACAAATAAACAATGCTTGAAGTATAATTCTTCGACTAATCACCACCATATGCTCAAACTCATATGGCATATGCTTTGCAACAGACTGTATGAATAGTTCCCTAATCTATGCCATATTTCCTCTTAAACCCACACCATGGAAATCTGAAATCCACAAATACTGAGGTCTATCCAACTGCAACTATTAAAACTGTACTAAAACAGTTGGGGCATTGGCCATATTGTAACGAAATTAATGTTCTTTTCTAGTGCATGTACTTTATTTAGTGAAATTGATCAGTGTTTGTATGTACAGACTACAACTGTAACCTTTGGTAGCCTACTTTGATATTTTGCACAAAAATGTAAATGTTGCTAATAGAAAAACATTTTGAAGTTCAAATTATCACTTTTGAACTGAGGTTTTTCTCCGTTAAAAAAATTAACGACAGCACACAGAAACAGAATATCATTTTTTTTTTAATAAATGCATGGACATCACTTCAATTTTGGTGGTAGAATTCAAGTTTTTTGTTCTTTATATTTGTTTTGATTTTTTTTTTATAAAAAGAATCACACGTAACTGAGACTAAATATTTTCCCTATTGAACAACTCGCAAAAGGTAACTTAAATAGAACAGTACAAAAATAGATGGGCTTATCAGAACTTGCTCATTACAAATAACAGTGGCACTGTAGGTTTCTGTAGAAAACACAAACACACAAACACATATACAAACAAACAAACAACAAACAAACATGAAAATGACAATGGGTCCTGGCTTTGCATTTGAGTATAAAAAAGACTCGTACATTCACTGGCACTCGGTATTGTCTGAAGGCACTGTTTAAATCACGTAGAAAGAGGGAGAGGGTGAGAGAGGTCACCGTGTTATCAAACCAGTCCAGCATCTTTTGCCATGCCATAGAAGATTCCTCTCTGGGAAATAAGGTTTGTCGGTGTGTCGAATTCTGCTATCTGTCCCTTGTCCAATACCAGAACTCTGCAGACAAGAAAGAGAGGAAATCATAAAAGGGACACAAAACCAAATCATCCAAATTCACACATTGATGGTAAGTCCCAAATCCAGCCACTGTGTATTAATTCACAATTAAATACGCTATTCATGGCTAGCACTACTGTATTCTAGTCCTGGACTAAATAACCATTGTGAGACAACAACTCAGCAACATACAGTACATCTCTACAATGAGACATAACCTATTTTCACACAGAATCAGACCTGACTATGACCCTAGGACTATCTCATGGATGTGTTATGATTCCGCTGGATTTGGAGTTGCAGGTGAAGCGGATACCTGTTGTAGTCCATGATTGTGTTGAGCCTGTGTGCGATGGTGAACACTGTGCAGTCTTCAAACTGTGTTCGGATGGTGGATTGGATGAGGTCGTCTGTTTCCAAGTCGATGGCGGCAGTCGCCTCGTCCAGGATGAGGATCCTCGTCTTCCTCAGCAGTGCTCGGGCCAAGCACACCAGTTGCCTCTGGCCAACACTACACACACACACACACACACACACACACACACACACACACACACACACACACACACACACACACACACACACACACACACACACACACACACACACACACACACACACACACACACACACACACACAAAGAGAGATACACATGATTCAGCCACACAGGACTCTACTCTACTCCAACTCCAAATCAACATTACCCTTTTCTATTAGAAATGATAGAATAAACAAATGAACATCAAAATAACATCTATCATCTATTCATTTTTAGCCATTTTTAACAGAAAGGCTATAAATAGCTTTCTCAATTTTAGATTCTGCTGCCCATAGCAAAGGATTATGAATCACTCAACATGGCAAAATAAATGCAGATTATTACTGTCAAAATTGAGACTGTCGAGACATTTGGATAATCCCTCATTTTCTTGTCTTTGATGCATGTCACGGCTTGGTGGTGGTGAAAGTACCTTAGGTTCTCTCCTCCTTCAGAGCATTCCAGGTCAAGTTTGGATGTCTGGTTACTGACAAACTTCTTCAGGTGGGACAGCTCCAGTGATTTCCAGAGGTCGTCATCGCTGTACTTCTCGAAGGGGTCAAGGTTCATCCGCAGCGTCCCTGAGAACAGAACGGGCTCCTGTGGAGCGCAGGAGACGTGATTAGAACAGAGCATTGTCCCCCCCCCCAAAAAAATATTCCGGCTTTCTTGGGAAAGTTGAGTTTGACGTCAACTATTGTCGGAGCAACAGTAGGAGTTCCATAAGGTACTCCTGAAAGTAAAGGAAACATTGGAGAAAATGCCTAAATGTCTGAATGTTTCTTTTTGTCTTGTCTTGTCTTGTCTTTTTAATCTATTTATGCTTCCGTATGCTATGGACCCGGCAATCGAGTCTGAAATAAAGAATTTAATGAAACTGAATATTGTGTTTAAGACACAATAAAGAGTAGCATTAAGGGGAATGTGTATAGAGACACCAGTAGAGGAAGAAATGGCACAATGAAGCTGGCGAGTTGGGAAAGAGCATGTTGAACATGGATGGAAGATTCCAAGTTGTTACACAATTCCTGAACATGAAGTTTGTCTGAACACGGAGGTCGTAAACCGATGGCTTCCTCTACAACAATAATCAAAGACACTTTTGTCTAAGCAAATAGTTTGCTGTTCAGCAGTAATGTATCATATCTGTCTGTGTGGTTGGCTGCAGAAAATAGATCTTAGGAAAGGCAATCAAGGTCACCTACCAAAATAAGAGCACGCCATTTCACAAATCACACTTAAGCCACATTAAACCATATTTTACAATCTGGCAGGCAAACCTATAACCATTAGTTACGGTTGCTTTATGCAGGCAAAGAACATTAATTATCCTCTGGAGATGTTACAAGCTTGTTTTGTTAGCCTAGGGGTAGCACAGGCCCCTTTTAAAATGCCGCACAGGTAAGTGCTATGCTACACATTATGGCACCACTCAAAAGGAATGTTTTATGCCAGCACGAGGAAACAAAAATCCAAATGCTACACTATTATGAAATAATAAACTCTGACATGTGGCCAAGAAATTTATAGTGGAACGTCGGTATTAACAAGACACATAAAGAACAAAAACAAGCAGGGGGAGGTGGGAAGGTGGATGCTGGGGGGCCCCGCTGGGGGGTCGGACGAATGAACGGACCTGAGGAATGATGGTGAGTTTGGAGCGGAGGTCGTGCAGGCCGATCTCGGCGATCTTCACGTCGTCGATGGTGATGTCGCCCGACGCGGCCTCCAGCAGACGGAACAGGCAGAGGGTCATGGAGGACTTGCCAGCGCCAGTCCTACCCACAATGCCAACCTGTTAGCAGGGAGAGACAAAACGATAAAAACAGAATGAAAAAAAGAACTGTATGAAATGGGCAATTGATACTGTATTATACAGCAGTGACATTTGTGATGTGATCTGGGAAATCCTTCAAGTGGTGCAATTTTACAAACGTATTATTCTTAAAGGGACACTTCACCGATTAGCAATAAGCTTTGTATCTTTAGAAAAACAGTCATGTTTTTGAATGGTCGTGCATCATTCCCTCAGTTTGCCTTGAGATGGGAGAAATAAGGATTTCAATGTTGGACTTCCTGCTTTCAATGACGTAAAAATCATATTCCATAGTCCTACTCATGGGTTTCATTGAAATCCGTATTTCTCCCATCTCAAGGCAAACTGAGCGAATGATGCATGACCATTCAAAAACATGATTGGTTTTCTAAAGATACAAAGCTTAATGCTAATCGGTAAAGTGTCCCTTTAACAACATCCAATTTTCTGAGGGGATGGTATCCACGATGTTGCAAGGGGACAGTGCCCAGAATGCTGCCGGTATGTTATCAGAATTTTAAGTTGGTGAAATTTCAACAGAGAGGGTTGAAACCGAGGGGGAAAAAAGTGCACCATATGAAGGGTTCTACAAGATCGCTTCACATTTGGGGTCTGAATTTCATGCAGAGCGTGGAAAACTATCTAACACATACAGACACTAGAATGTTCACTGATGCATACAGATGAGCACAGCCAAGGGTGAAGACAACCGAAATGCATGCAACATTTTTACAAATCTCCATTTTAGATGTTATATGAAATGTCTGAATAATTCATTCATTATGTAAAAAGGTGGACATGCTTTGCAGAGAGATCTTATTAGAAATCGTTGGCTTCATCCAGCAAAATTTGAAATTCAGACTAACTGATCCTTAGGACTGTGCATCACCACCACCTTTATCAGGATATATGGATATGTAAAGTATCAAAATAATACTGCCAATAATGATTTCCTACTTCAAATTGATGTACATTTTGTATTATGTTTTACAGTAAAAATAAAAAAGGCACATTTAACATGATTATATTCCTTATAATCATCTTGTGTTCTTACTGCAGTCTACTGACATTGAGTTGATACTGTGTTAATATAAACAGTCTACAGATCATTGTCTGGGGTTATGGTTTTGGTTATGGGATTGACTATTATTTACTTTGTTGTAAACCATTTCATTTCAGCTGTTAAATTCAGTAAAACTGGCACCACAATACAGTGATTATAGACATAGTTTTAGCTTTTTGCCTTTGAGGGATCTTTGTTTTTTTTAGTTACACAAATACAATGAAGTATTGTATGACATTTTTTGATTCTCACCCATAATCTTGAAAAAACAATAAGCAAAATGTACTTTAGTCTATTGCTAATTAATCAGTAAACTAAATTAATTTAGTTTAACTAGTTAATTTAAATATCTGTCACTGGTCAGCTATATGCACTATATCTGTAGTCTGTGCAACACTTTAAAAACATTAACTTGTCAAAGAGTGAGAGCGAGAGTCCTCTTTTATGGGGACGCACCTTCTCTCCGCCCTTGACTTGGAGTGAGAGGTTCTTCAGCACCAGATCCAACCCCTCACGATACCTCACACTGTAGTCCCGGAACTCCACGTTCCCCTGTGGAGGCCAGTTAGGGGGGGGCTTCTTATCCTCGACCTCCCAGGGAGCCTAGACATGCAAACACACACACACACACACACACACACACACACACACACACACACACACACACACACACGCACACAGACATGTCGTACACACACACACAGACATGCCGTACACACACACACACACACACACACAGACATGTCGTACACACACACACAGACATGTCGTACACACACACACAGACACACAGACACACACACACACACACACACACACACGACACGACACGAACACAAACACACACAGAAGCCAAACACAAATAGGGAATAGGTTACACAAATGTTTTCCCACAATTAAGCTGGGGAACCATGAACTGGTCATAGACAAGGAAGACCATGTAAAGGGTCAATGTCTGTTCATGCGTCTTTAACCTAATTCCACATCTGTATGAATGGGAATATACATTTATGCTACACAAGTCTTGTTAACTTCAAGGTCAGTGTTACATCGCATTCATATTGGCAATTATGATCAATATCAGAAATATTTAATTAAATATCACATTTAACTTAATATTTATTTAATGACTGTTAAAACAGTAAAAACATAAATGTTACATATTTAATATTTGCCACTCATTTACTGACTACTGCTATTTTTATGCTTAATGACATCAAATCAGAATAAAAAAGGGACATGAAGCGATCTACAGTAGGTATCTAGGAGTCTCTGTTCAACACCAAAGAACATAATGTGTGTGTGTGTGTGTGTGTGTGTGTGTGTGTGTGTACTGTAGGTGAAAGACAAAGAAAGAGAAAGAAAGAAAGAGAAAGAGAGAGAGATTTGGCTGTCCGACTTGCCTCGGTCTGTGTCTCAGAGTATTCCTTCACTCGCTCTACTGCCACTATGTTACTCTCCAGGTCAGACGTCATCCTCACCATCCAGTTCAGTGACATAGTGACCTGTTTCACAAACATAACACAGGCACATTATAGTTCCATACAGCCATAAGTGATGGGGGGATACAGTAATGTCGAGTGTATTAGCTGCATTATGTATTTCGGCAGGACTGTTTTATGCAAGTAAAAAAACAAACAAACAAAAAAAAAACATATTAACACCATACTAACTGCCCCCGTGTATTAACCTCATGGTCGAAGAAATTTTGCTAAATTAATGCATAAACCTCGGTTAATAGTTACGGTAATGACTCATTTAAAAGTCAACAATCAGCAATAATTATCATACTGTACATCATATACAGTTGACTGGACAGGATGTGTGAGCAAGGAGGATGGCTTACATTATTATTGTTTTTTTTTTTAATCAAAATGAATTTTTAATAGGGAATTTGTGTCGTTTTTACGATCATTGCCTAACACACAGCAGCTAAACACAAATAATCTCTTGCTTTGATTGCGAACACAACAACTTGACTCGCTGTGTGTGAAACATCCAGCGTTGTGAACACCTTGTATCCACTTGTCAAGCAAGCGTGTAAACGGCACTGACACAATCCTGGCTTGTGCTCTGAGAGCAGCACCTGCCGGCTTCACAGAGTAATTTCCCCCTCTCCTCTCCTCTCGTCTAGAGCAAACACACTTTCAGCCGCAGGTCACATGACTAGCTGAAGATACATGGTAGGCACCCAGTAGCACACAGTATTTTTGTTTGTTTGTTTGCTTGTCTATTCTTTTAAATTATTTGTTTATTTATTTGACATAGATGTCGGGTGGGTACATGCCAGCTAATAGTATGTATGTATGTATGTATGTATGTATACCGTATGTCTATATGTATGCATGTACTGTATGTATGTATGGATTGTATGTATGTACAGTATGGATGGATGGATGCTTGTATGAATGAATATATGTATGTATTTATTGATTTATTATTGATTTATTTATATTTTCTTCATTTAGTTTATTTGTTTGCTTGTTTGAGACCAGGGTTGATTGACAGGCATCGTGCGGACTCACCTGGAGCGCGTAGGACACGGAGAGGCCCACCAAGCTGTCGGTGAGATGGTCCTTCCCCAGGACGGCGAAGAGGGCGGCGAACAGCACGATGCAGTTGCCGATGAACTCGATGCGTACGCCCAGCCACCTGTCCACCACCCCACAGCCACAACAACATCAGGATCATCAGCAAAACCCTCGCAGACAACAGGAGCGGGTCAGGCCGACAAACATCGAGGCTGACTCACGCCCGAGCCCTCGCTAAACGCTGCCCACGCCGTGGGCGGGCAGGATGTTTTTCTAGAGGTCACCCAGGGAGTGGAGCTGCTGTGTAAAGGGCCTTGCGTGGGCACCGGAGCACAAACAAACCCGCCCGTATTGATGCCCATCCTGGTGCCGGCGAATGCAAACACCCACTCGCCCTGACTAACAAACCTGTCTTGACTGAGTGTGTTTGGCTAATACGGGCAGCACACAGCAGCGCACCTTCACCAATCCCAATTGGGCCCCTGTGGCATAACCGTGAGTCATACGCACTCACAACTTGGGAAGCTGAGAGGCAGGAGGCATTTAAACTGCAGTTTGTTATTGAGTGTGTGCATGCACCTGCGATGGCCAAGGGCCCTTAAGTTTACTAAGTCTACTCAAAATGTTGCGTTGGCTTCCTCGAATATCTCTGAGCATTCTCAGACAAGGAAAACAGTCATCAAATCATGATTAATTCCACCATTTGAGGCTATTAAATACAATAAACTCAATAAAAAATTAAGAGGCTTTGAGAATTGTCAGCCAAAAGATTGGTTCATACTGCTTCAAACAATTCCACGGTTGTTAAACAAATAACTAACGATTAAACGACTAAATAATTCTGCAACTTCAAGACTGACCTAAACGACAGTTCTTCTCGATATGCATGTTAGGGGGAGGAGGCGGGGAAGAGGCGGGGGGGGGGGGGTGGGGGGGGGGGCTGTGAGACCCTGCGGGCGTGAGTGTGTCCACACCTACCTGTTGGCCACGATACCCGGGTAGTAACTCTTTTGGTTCTCGTCCACTTTGGTGTCGCTCAGGAGCACGAAGGCGACGCTGCGCCCGTACGCCCTGATCACGCTCGTGCCCGTGATGGTCTCGGAAAAGTGGGAGTATATGGGCGACCTACTGACCGACTCCAGCCGCTTAAGCTGCCGCGACGTGGCCACGTAAAATCTCTATGGAAGGAGATCAGGTTGGAGACGGAGGGAGGGAGGGGAGGATGAGGGGAGGGGAGGGGAGGATGAAGGGAGGGATGGAGGGGGGGAGAAGGAGAGGGAGGGGTATGAAGAAAGAGACATACATTGTGTAAGATCTGCACAGACAGCTAGAAATGTTTGTCAGCAACAGCTACTGTACGCTGCTGACACATCAAAGGCAAAAGAGGTGAAGACCGAGGGAAACCATTTTCAGGGTAATTGTGAGGTCTGAAATTTGAATAAATTCTGTCCGTAAAATAGATGCTAGGCAGAAATGCAGAAAATAAGGTCCAATTTCAACCCAATTCATTCATTCATTTCTATGTTCAACTCTGAGGATGGTTTGCCAACGTCCTTCTCTCATACAATTCATCAGAAATGCTACAGCAGAATCATTTCATGGAAACATAAATACTAAACATTTTGCAATGGGAGAAAATAGAAATGATAAATTACCACAAATTACTATAGAATTACCTTAGAATTACCATTGATTACTAAACATTGGCATTTTACAATACTAGTAGCTGACAATTTACATAGAACATTACAATTCAAAACATTTCCTTCACCCTTGTAGCACTGAAGAAACTGTTAACATTTAAGAGTCATGGCCATGTTAAAACGAAAACAGCCAGCCCAGCAGGAAACATGCAAAAAGCATTTGAAAGCAGCAACAGAAATATTTGAAAGAAAAGAATAGGCACAGTTGCTTACCAACATGCAAAGAGTATCAAACAGACAAAAAGCAAGAATGTGACAAAAACAAGTTGAGGTAGGAGGTAGTAGTATTCAATCAAATGCAGCTGAACAAAGGTTCAGGCTCAGGGACCTACTTCCTTAAGATCGGCGATGTTTAGAAGATGTATAGAACTACTGATGCAAAAAATAAAAATTTCTACACCAAGCAGTAGCAAGGCTAAAAAAACACCCACACCTCTGTTTTCAGCTAGCGTGATGCTAGTCAGAGCGGAGTACAGTCGGCCTACATGCACCGAGCCACTGTAAATCACCAGCGTTTACTCTCAAAGGACTCATGGCCTTCTACTTGATCGTGGTTATGGTTAGTTAAGCATACATTTGATATATGTATGTATGTATGTTTTTTTTTTTTTTTCAATCTGTCCCCATGGAATCTCCACAGCCGTGGGGCTATACATTGGGTTAAATATATACAGTAAGTACATTGGCAGCTGATTCAGAGAGAAGATTCTCAATCTGACCGTTGCAATCATTGCTACTGTAGTTAATGATGGCGTGGTTAAGCAGCCAGTTAAGAGAGGTCCCCCAGTAAGTTAAGCTTCTGCCTGACATGGATGGTAGGCATTAGTGAGTTTAGTCGACACATTTTCAATCAAATGTTAATCTAATCTACGCAAGATGCAGAGAGCCATTTAGAGAGACATTCGACCCGTACATCAAAAACACTGGTCTGTGACAACAAAGAACACAGTCTACAACAACTACGACACACTGTTCTTTAAACCAGACAGTCCGACATAGCAATGTCTATGACAAACTCAAAGAAATCAATTGCAATCAATTGAAAACGTATGCACCTCTATCATCCATAGAAGGAAACATGACTTCAATTGGTATGGAAAGCTGATGAGAAGTACACTAACAGTTATCCTGCAAAGTGCAGCTTCCAGCTCTGACCACCAGGGGTCATTGATTGACATAAGACTCAATGAGGCACCAGACACAGTGTGGCGCTCAGATGGAAGTCTGGTAAAAGAACAGCAGTTTTTCACACAACTGAGTCAGGGTTCACTGCTTGCTGTTGAACCACGACTCTCTAGCCACTCAAAGAAATGAAAAGAAAAGAAAAGAAAATAGCAAAAAGATTAACTACTACCAAATCACATGCTACGACTGTGGCACAAAGACGTCATACAAACAAAAAAAGTACCATCTTAAAATAAAACACAACAACTCGTAAACTACACAGTGATAACACGTATGATGTTATATAGCATGCTTGTCAGATATTAACAAAACAAAAACAACAACAAACAACAAACAAACAAAACAAAAAAAAAACACGAGTTAGCAGACGGTAAATTCCTATTTACCTGGACCCACCAATAGAAGAGCATTAACGGCACTATAACTATGAAGATCAGAGGGGTGAGGGCAGAACATATGAGCAGCACATCTAGAGTGTACCAGAAAGTGCGCATCCAGATATCAATATTGTCTGGGATGAGCGTGTCTATTGTGTCCACGTCTTTGCTGAAGCGGTTCAGGAGCCTCCCCGAGGGAGTGCGCTCGAAAAAGCCCTGCGGCGCCCGCAGCACGGCCTGGAGCATGTGCTGGTGGGTGTCGCGCGACGCCTTCAGCATGCTGTAAGCTCGGCACAGTAAAGAGTTGCCAATAATCAGCAAACCTGTTTGTGGAGGGTGGAGGGGGGGGGGGGGTGATGGAGGGGAGGGGGGGGGTGGGGTGGGGTGGGGGGGCAAAAGGAGAAGGGTAAGGGGGAGGGGAGGGGGGGGGGGGGGAGAGGGACAAATGATGAAGGATGGGTTAATTGTTTTTGTCTCGATTTTTTGCTCCGTAGCTTTTTGTTTTACTTTTTTTTTTTTTTTAAAGAGGAAAAAAAAGGTTTATTTTAGCAACCGTTTCTTGGGCTGCATCTCCAGAACTGTAGGCGGAGACAGGTCAGAGGGTAACTGAGTGGGTGGGGGTGGGTGGGGTTGGGGGGTGGTAATAGAGTGGCGGCATAGGTCAGCTGAATCCGCTTGAGATAAAACTCACTGTTAAAACTGAAAAAAAAGTGAAAGGCAAGACTGGTTTCTTTCTTATGCCAAGATAGTCCCATGACCTGCCCCTAATATGGCATTTCTTCCTTTTCATCCATTTATGAACCCGCAATATAGTCTGCAGCACTGTAAATAAGAATATTTGGTAAAAAGGCACTTCTGCACAAGTAAAAAGACTTCACACATCGACTTGCAATTCCAACTACTAGCCACTAGGGGGAGCCCGTGCGCCATTCTATAAAAATGAAGGAAGAAACATATTCGGAGTCATCACATTCTCCAAACAGAGGTTACAAGTGCGGCTGCTGTTGCTTCACATTTCACCACAATGCCATTGCAGCTGCGTAACCTTTGTATACCTCAACACATCCTGATCCTCAGACAGTGTGTTTGTGTTGTACGTAGATACGTCTGTATTTGTATGCGAGTGCACATGCAAGCACATAAGAGAGTGTGTGTGTGTGTGTGTGTGTGTGTGTGTGTGTGTGTGTGTGTGTGTGTGTGTGTGTGTGTGTGTGTGTGTGTGTGTGTGTGTGTGTGTGTTGTGTCTGTGTGTGTGTGTGTGTGTGTGTGTGTGTGTGTGTGTTTGTGTCTGTGTGTGTGTGTGGGGGGGGGGGTGTGTGGGGGGGTGTGTGTGTGCTGGTGGGTGTATACAGAGCAAAGGGGAAGAGAGAGCAAACAAGGTTGCAGCAGGCAGGAAGTAGGTAAGGTTGCTGAGTTGATAAAAAACGTGCAATGTGTGTAGAGGGATGCCATTAGACAAATGCTCCAACAACGGCAAAAGGACATGACAGAGACAGACAGACAGAGAGAGAGAGAGAGAGAGGAGGTGGGGAGGAGCGCTAACTGGTCAGGAGTATGAAAAAATGGAGGAAGACTCCTGCCATGACGAAGGCGCACACAGCTGCAATAGAGAGGAAGCTCTGGAGGCCCGTTAGAAACCTCCAGCTTTAAGGCAGCTCTCTGCAAAAAAAGACAACAGTCAAAAGAAAAAAGAGCCAACACAACACAACACCAGTGGCAGTTCCTGCTTCTCCCTCCTGGCGGTGCTGTTGCTGTTGTTGTTGTTGGTTTTGTTTACCTGCACAAAGAAGTAAATGAGAGCCAGGGGGATGATGACCACGGCAAAGATGGGCGTGCTGAAAATAATGACAATCATGACGGACACCGAGCTGAAGAAGGTGCCCAGGAACATGAGTATGGTGGAGGGCAGCGCGTCGTCGATCACGTAGACGTCCTTGGAGAAGCGGTTGATGAGGCGCCCCAGCGGCGTGGTGTCGTAGAAGGCCTGCGGCGTGTGGAACTTGTTCTCCAGCAGGGCCGCGTGCAGCTTGCGCGCCGCCTTGATTTTGCCCAGCGACAGGATGAGCGTGGAGAGCATGACCAGGAAGCCTGTGTGTGTGGGTGTGTGTGTGTGTTTGTGTGTGTGTGTGGGTGGGTGTGGGTGTGTGTGTGGTGGAGGGAGGGAGAGAGGGAGGGAGGGAAGAAGGGAAGAGGAGGAAGAGAGGAGGTGAGGACGGTCACTACTGAGGCCCGCGGAGGGAGAGAGAGACGCTGGGAGGGTCCAGTCGAGGAGAGAGGAAGGGGGGGGGGGAACCCCGACACATGCAGGCACTACTACAGCCGAAGGTGAATTAGGGGTTGTACCACACACAACAGGCATTGGCAATTCAGTTTCGG
The DNA here is from genome assembly GCF_963854185.1 of Sardina pilchardus. Classification (NCBI taxonomy): domain Eukaryota; kingdom Metazoa; phylum Chordata; class Actinopteri; order Clupeiformes; family Clupeidae; genus Sardina; species Sardina pilchardus. The sequence goes on along the minus strand of NC_085015.1, from coordinate 8,357,785 downwards.
CACATCCACATCATTATCCAGTTGAACTCAAAAACACACACCTCACACACACACTACAGTACATATGCATCATGTCACAGCAGCATATCTATCTGCGAGGAGACACATCAAGACCACATACATACATGTTCAAGCATGCTATCAGCAGATCATAGCTGTAGCTGTGCACATAAATAAGCTCAGGGGCCATGTTGACTCACTGTGCATGCCAAATAAACACTAGTGCTGTGCTGCCTTATCTGACCCTGTAAGGGATCCTCGCGAGATCCACATGTCTCAACTACATCTCATTTATATCTACAGAGTGAGCTCAGGCTCAAAGTTTATCCTTCGTCTCAGCAGTTTCTCCAACATTATTAGAGCTAAGATGGGGCCTTTTTTTTTGTGTACACCACAGATGTGTCAGATACTGCACGTGTTATCTATCATCGCTCATATCATAGCTCAGCTGGCCGAACTCAGCCTCAGTGGTCGGGCTGTGGCGGCGACAGCTGTGTGCATCTGCAAAACTCTACAGTAACTCACAGCAGAGTCTTGCTGAACCATCTCAAACAGCCTGATTCTAAGCGAAAAACTCTCTAGTCATGTTTATCTCTGGTCATGGAAGTCCAAGTACTGTAAGTCTTGGTAGGGGAGTGAAAACCATGGTAACCACATTTACTTGCACAAGTGACAATGACTAATGCACTTGCACTTGCAAACACTTCACTTGTGCTTGTTCCAAACCTCTAGAGGGCAACAGCTGCAGTGGACTTTAATGTCTCTATAAAGCAGTCGGCAACGTAGGCTGAGAAACTGCTTGGAAAGACTGCAGTGCTAACGCTAGGCTAACGTGGAGTCCCTTCTCTGGGTGCCTCTCATGCAGCGTTTATACGTCCTCCCTCGCTCCTCGGTCCTCGATCGTCTCTGATCTACATAAAGAAAGATAGAAGAAGGGATAGACTATCCCATTGTTGCCGCCCCATCAATTCTTTATGTAGATCAGTGAGGATCGAGGCCTCCAGGAGCGAGGGATAAACGTAACGTATAAACGCTGCATAATAGGCACCTACTGTCTGCATCCCTAGCAGCTCTATTTGTAGAGGTCAGAGGGAGGTCACCGGTGCGTACCTTGCGTCAGGCCCAGCGCGGCGTACACCCCCACCCTCAATTGAGTGTCCGTCTCCGTCTTGTTGAGCTTGGAGTCGTTGGTCCACTGCGTGAGCCAGATGTTGGCGCCGATGGCCGAGGCGCTCTGGCAGCCGTACAGGAAGCAGATGAAGAGCGAGAGGAGGGGCCCCACCGCCTTCACGTACTCCAGGTACACCTTCAGCTTCACCTGCGGATGAGGCGCGCGCGCACACACACACACACACGCACACACACACACACACACACACACACACACACACACACACACGTACAGAAACAGGCACAAAAACACACACACACACACACACACACACACACACACGTACAGAAACAGGCACAAAAACACACACACACACACACACACACACGTACAGAAACAGGCACAAAAACACACACACACACACACACACACGTACAGAAACAGGCACAAAAACACACACACACACACACACACACACACACACACACACACACACACACACACACACACACACACACACACACACACACACACACACACACACACACACACACACACACACAGAACAGATGCATGCAACCATGAGCCTAAAAAGCTTTGACATCTTTAGAGAACCATCAGTTGCATTTGCAAAGGAGAGACAACACAGCATGAGCCGTACGAGGTCTGTGCTAAAGGTTTGTGGTAAATAATCTGATGAACAGAGCTCAACATCGCCCACCTAAATACTAAATCCAGGCCGTGTAAAGGTTAGGGGTGGACCAGTTATGAAATTGCATACAGACATTCATGCAACGTTCCAACTCTGCCCTTTCCACGACAACAAATGAAATCTTCACTATTTAATCGATGAAAATGTTTTGCGACATCTCTTTGAAATCACAGATAAAATGTACTGTACATGAAAAGTCTTGAGTTTTAGGAAAATAGACGCAAGGTACAGTGTGTGTGTTCCTGCTACCATTGAACGGACATGTATAGATGCACAAGACATGTATGGATATGCGCAAATGATAAACGCTCCGATTATGCAAGTGGCAAATGTTCCAGTTGGTGCGCGGCTGTTGGGGGGTTGAAAGACGGACGGCCGGCTGAACAGATGGACTGACAGGCTGATTAAGCAGAGAGAGAGTCTAAAGGACACGAGCCCAATCTGGCTGTCTGCGCTACGCACTTAACGCTTGTGCTCCTCCAAATTCAGGATTTACAAAAGCCAATTATGCTCCCCCCTCTGGCTGAGGCGAATCTTCCCAGGTCAATAGTGTCAGCTCCTGGCTCCAAACCCAGCTCTCCTCTGGCACAGTCTCTTTGAAAGTGTGTGAGTGACCGATAATGGGCCTGTGTGTGTGTGTGTGTGTGTGTGTGTGTGTGTGTGTGGGGGGGGGGGGGCTTACCTTGCCCGTCTCCGCGGTCTCTGCCTGGATGAGTTTGTCCACCTTGGGTTCCTTCTTCTCCAGCGTCGGCTCCCCGTGCTTGATCTCGCTGCATCGCCGCTTGCGGATCGACTTGGTCTTGGGGTTCTCCCCGTCGTTGGACATGATACTGATCTGCCTGCCAGGGGGGAGGGAGAGGAGAGCAGAGAGAGTTTAGGAGAGAGAGAGAGAGCTTCTAAGAGGGAGAGTTACCAGTGCCTTGTTATACAGAATGAGTTGACGGTCATATTCAAATTTGCAGTGGCCTCTTCATTTTCAATATGACCGTCAACTCATTTCAATGTCACTCAGTAACTGTAGAATGACATCAGAAATATGTGCTGTGGTCTCTTATTTTTTTCCAGAGCTGTTGCTGCTTCGTCTCATGAGAGACTCAAAATATTTCAAAATCTTACGTTTATGTTATATTTAAATCTTCTGCTATTAAACGTTCTGCTTAATAATCAGAATTTGGTCATGGGTGTGAGGTATTATGGGATACATACCTCATGAATTGTCTGCGTGTTTCGTTGACCACTGGCTCGTTGTCCACCATATCTGTGTGGTTGCTAAGTGCGTCGTCAGGGAATGACTCGTCCTCCTCCTCGATCATCTCCACTGGTGGTCAAGGTCAAATTGAAGGCAGTCAGTATGGGGAGCATTAAAATACACACACACACACACACACACAGACACAGACACAGACACAGACACAGACACAGACACAGACACAGACACAGAGACACACACACACACACACACACACACACACACACACACACACACACACACACACACACACACACACACACACACACACACACACACACACACACACACACACACACACACACACACACACACACACACACACACACACACACACACACACGTCGATGTGTAGAAAACGTACTGGTCATCTCATCCTCTATGATGTCCTCCATGGAGTAGTTCCTGAGGAACTCGGCGAAAGCCCCGTTCTGCTTAAGCAGGTCCTGGTAGGAGCCCATCTCGGACACCCGGCCGTCCACCATCGCCACGATGTTGTCCACCTGCGGCAGGAAGCTGATGCCGTGCGTCACCAGAATCCGTGTCTGCACACGCACACAAACACACACACAAACACACACACACACACACACACACACACCATATTTAATGGCTGGTGATGGTTGACAGACATCACGATGGAAAGCAACCATCGTGATGCCACGCCCCCACTTATTTCTACTGCAGACTAAGCTACAATATTAAAAAATAAAAACTTTTCCTTGGAAATGAAATTGAGCCTAGAACTGATGCATATGTAGGGTGCTTAAGAGGCTGTCAGCCAAACAGTGCAAAATTAAAAAACATATTAGTCTGAGACCGTCTTGTTCAAATAAGTCCTCCTTGCAACGTGAATGTGTTATTGTCTTTTTTAGGCTACATGTCTCGCAGTGTAGCCTACATTGAACGCAAAACATGTAGCCTAATAATGTTTAAGAATGAAATAGTGCAAATGAATTATTATTGTTACGACTAGGACATTCTAGCTCTAATTTCTTGCGAGGCTACAACACTGAAGCGCCGAATGCGTCATTCTCCACCGTGTTAAAATAAACCATTTATTTTGTTATCGTTATCAGAAGCTATAGCCTCTTTCACTGTAATGCTTGTATTTCACGCATTTGCCTTTAGCAAAAGCCCCAGCAGCGGAGTGGCAATCGGGATTCGTTAGGCTATTTGTAAAAGTTGTTTAGCCTACTTCAACTGTTATTTAATTCGACTTGACTGCGCGATCGCAGCCTACTTTCACTTTCTGCTGCCCTCATAGTCGGCAAGCCGGTAGCCTAATAACGTGGGATGCGTAACATATGAGTTAGGTACAGACTGGGCTATTCAAGATTTTAGATGAGTGACCGCGAGGTTTTCTGCGAGGCCCAGCGAATGCTGGCAATGTGTAATATACCGCTGGTTGGTGTAAGCAGGTGTTTAGATTGGCTGTCTGTCGGTCTCTTACTAGGATTTTCTTGGAGTAGATCTTCCACGCAGTAGCCCAGTCAGTATGTCTCTTAGCTGTCCACTTTCACCAGGCCATATAGCCTATATAATATTTAATATAGGCCATATATAGCCTATAATATAATACTTTACTCTACTTAACTGACCCTAGGCAGATGGGTTGGGCCCTTGAGTCGTGGATCTGTCTGAGGTTTCTTCCTATATGTATCTCCAATTCTAGGGAGTTTTTCCTTGCCCCTGTTGCTCATGGGCTCTCTTTGAAGGTTTGACGCTCTGTGAAGCGCCTTGAGACATGTGTAATGTTTTGGCGCTCTATAAATAAAATTGAATTGAATTGAATTGAATAAGCCGCTGAAACACTATATTGAGGAATCGGCCATCAAAACTGGGGTGAGACCAAACACATCTGAGGTGAGACCAAACACATCTGAGGAGAGACCGAATCCTGCCGCTGAAACACCCCCTGATCCCTGCCGGTACCTTTCCCTGGAGAGCCCCGTCGGGGCCGATGACGTGGTCGAAGATGTGCTTGGCCACGTGGGCGTCCACGGCCGACAGCGGGTCGTCCAGCAGGTAGACGTCGGCGTCGCTGTAGAGCGCCCGCGCCAGGCTCACCCTCTGCCTCTGGCCGCCAGAGAGGTTGATGCCCTGTGGAAGGAATGCAGAGAAGGGAGTTAGAATAATCAGCATGGCCACAATCAACTTCAAATATTTCAAAAGGTGCCATCTGCATTTTACTGGGTTCCAATTAGGCCGATGAGTAGGCCACCACATACTCAGCCTTTCTAAGTATTCATGGGTTTCATCAGGTCCCTTTCCACAGGTGTATTAATCAAGCACCATGCAGTCTGCATTGATAATCAAGGTGCTTGATTTTATACACCTGTGGAAAGGGACCTGATGAAACCCATGAATAGTTGTATCATAGTACAGTATAGTTCTGTTATCTAGTGTGGGGTTATTCATAAGGAAAATTAACACACATTAACTTCTGTAAAATGTAGATTCTGCCTGTTTTCAATTTGGCTTAACAGTTCAAATCTACACGTAAACGTACATTAGATTATTAGACATCTGACATGGAAAAAGGACACAACGATGCTACGGAGGAGTCTTATACTGTAAGTGACCACTCCTGCCACTCCGCTTTCATCCGTTACCTTCTCCCCGATCTCCGTCTGGTCGCCGCCGGGCAGCACCTCCAGGTCGGTGACCAGGGCGCAGGCCTCCAGGACGCAGCGGTACTTCTGCTCCACGTAGGGCCGGCCGAACAGGATGTTGTCCCTCAGCGTGGCGTTCTGGATCCAGGCCTGCTGCGGCACGTAAGCCACTGACCCCTGCGGAGCGACAACGCACGTCAGCACACCTCCTAGCGTGCCAGCCTTCAAAACGCCTTAACCGTCTTGTCCACTTTCATCATTAATTAACCATTAAAAGTTAATTAATTGGTTTTGACTAGGTCCACGACTGATTTATACACTGGCATGTGTACTGTACGTTGTGAACAGTGGAAACAGGGATTTAAAATGGTTCCAGGCTCCCTGTTTGTCATCAATTTAGGAAAACACACCTGGTTTGCCAGGTATGCCTAAAGCTCATTATTGGATTTCCTACTTAAGGAGACCCTATGCAACTTTCTGCAGGAGACGATCGCTCCTTGTTTACATCTGGACGTCTGAGACGAAGAACCACGCTTGCAATTATATATATTTAAATATAGCCTATACATGTATAAATATACACGCTAAAGCTGTCGGGGAAGCTCTGCAGAGAAAATGCAAGCATAAAACGAGCGCAAACGAAAAACGAAACCGAAACCAGAGATGAAATCGCCAATCCTTTTTTTTTTTTTTTTTTTTTTTTTAAGATTATTTTTTGGCCTTTTTATGCCTTTATTTGGACAGGACAGTAGAGAGAATGACAGGAAGTGAGTGGGAGAGAGAGTCGGGGTGGGATCTGGAAAGGACCACGGGGCGGGAATCGAACCCGGGTCGCCAGCGTACGGTGCAGGTGCCCCAGCCAGTTGCGCCACTGCCGGGGCCGAAATCGCCAATCCTACATAGTTCCTCTTTAACATGTTAACTGATTGACTAATGAAATTAATAAAGGTCTTACACTGCATACTAACAACACTTCTTGCAACACTTTCCTTTCCCCTGGTCCACTGACCACATAAAAAGAGACAGTTTCACCATTCCCTGTGTGACCCTGTGGTGAAATAGCTACTGAGTGCGAGGATCAAAAATAAACTAGCGAGCGGTGGTTCAATTTAGCTCCTGGATTCCCCAATAGCGGTGCACTCTGTCACAGGGGCTGACTGAGGCCGTGTCCTGGCCTGCCTTTCATCCACTACAGAGCCACTACAGAGAGAAGGCTTTCAACCTCTCCCAGGAAGAGAGAGAGAGAGAAAAAAAGAGACAGACAGAGAGAGAGTGAGAGAGAGTAAGAGAGAGAGAAAAAAAAGAGAGGGAGAGAGACAGAGAGAGTGAGAGAGAGAGAGAAAAAGAGAGGGAGAGAAAAAGAGAGGGAGAGAGAGAGACAGATAGAGAGAGAGAGAGAGAGAGAGAGAGAGAGAGAGAAGGGCGTGCTTTGAAGATTTGACTTTTTGAGGCCTGCCACACTGTCTTGTGACGACGACACACACAACAACCTAACAAGGTTTCAGGTTGAGATGGCTAGAAGACTACGGCATGATGTGAACGGCGCCTGTTGTTTTCTTCTTCAATTGACAGATAAGATTTTTTTAATCAGCTTTTTACGAACACATCTATAAAATATATTACACAATAAAAAGGCTATTCTAGTTATTTTATAACCGATAAGGAATGTTCAGTTTCTGGGAGGGCCATATGAGGATATCATGTTTGGTGTATAATTTAGATTGCAGTGCCCAGCGATGCTCATTCAAACTAATGACACCACTAGGGCATTGCTTCCACGCTGTCAGCACACTGGCATCACCATATTCTCTGATGTTGGCACAGTTGGCGCAGCAGACACAGCGGGCACAGCGGGCACCGCAAGCGAGCGAGCGAGCGCGTGGGAGTAGGGTGTTCGGGATGGCACGCACCTTCACTGTGATCTGCCCTTCCAGCTTCTCCATCTCCCCCAGCAGGGCCGAGACCAGGGAGGACTTCCCGCAGCCCACGTGCCCCACCACGGCCAGCAGCGAGCCCTGGGGCACCATCACGTTGATGCTGGGGAGGGAGAGAGACAGACAGCTGGTCAGACACAGATACAGACGCAGGACACTTTATTGATCCCCGCAGGGCAATTCAGTTTCTACAGTCCACCACACACATACAGTATACACACAGTCAATCAATCTCACACAGCTTAACACACATAACAGAGGTATAGCATGATGGAACATAGTGGAACATAGGATGTACAAATACAACTCATATATAAATAAAACACGTAACACAGACAGACAGACAGACAGACAGACAGACAGAAAGACAACCCAGGAGGGCTACAAGCACAAAAACATCCCCTTAACACGAGGGACGGGGAGACAGACAGACAGCTGGTCAGAGAGACAGACAGAAGCTACAAGCACAAAGATGTCCCATTAACACGAAAGACGGGGAGACAGACGGGGAGACAGAGAGACAGACAGACAGACAGACAGCTCGTAAGAAACTGACAAAAAGATATCAATGGAGGGCTACAGGCACAAAGACATCCCATTCATGCGAGGGACGGAGAGAGAAGACATCACAGTATGGGGTTGAGACGTTAATGCTAGAGGTGCTAACGCTAGTCAATCATCCTATATAGAACACATCCTTAGATGCAGACATGTTAGCGCTTGTCAGGCTATAGCGCGAGACGTCAACTTGGTGCTCCGCACATACAAATGGTGCTGGGCGTTTACAGGCGTCAAATGAGGATTACACACAGGGAATGTGACACTACTGATGCACGCCCAGCAGAGATCACGCTACGCCTGAGCTACGGACACGGCACGGGAATAGGAACAGCTATAGGAGGACTGTGGATAGACTGATATTGCTTAAGGACGACATTAAAACAAGACTTCACAGAGAGGCATTACAGGCCAACGATTGGGATCAGACCAAGACTAGAGACATACAGAATTAAATCAGCGCATGACATAACCATATGCTGGCACAGCAGACAGAACAACGTTACACAAGGCTAGAAAGAGGAAGCATCTTCCCATACATTAGTCTACAGAGGGAGGAAGTACACATAGGTTACAGATTCAAATGTATGAAATGTACTATTTAGCACAATGATTATACAGTATGACTAAACGTCAAAGCGTCGACATGCAAACATGACACGAACACAGCACATTGGAGACAGTCATTCATAAGTCGGTCACAATTAGTTCCAACTTGATTCATGGCTCAATTTGATTTCCGCCTTGATTGAATTCGATACGGTTAGAGTCGAGGCAAATGCAAACAAATTGCCATTGGAGTCGCTCGCCTTGCTCCAGACAGCGTGGCAGAGCCTGGCTGGTGGAACGTGTTATGCTGTAGACATCATGTGTCTACAGAATGAGTCTAGCACATCTCTATTGCGCCGCTGTTCCAGAACAGGCATGAGAACAGGGCGGAGCACGACTAATCGTGTGCTAGGACACATGGGAGGTCAGCCATATGCCATTGTACTGTACATACTGTACTGTACTCATTTGAACGTACTTGCAAAACGTACTTACAAAACTTCACAATATCTCTGCAAATGTTTACTATTGAAGCACTTGCCAATATTACTTTCAACTACTGTACTTCATTGAGGCGCCCACAAGCCCTCTACTGATGAAAATACCTGTGATGTACTGTGAGATGCTTAGAAAGACAGTTGCTTGCTAAATAAGTAAATGTAACTTGTTTCTATATGAGGGCAGGGTTGTGAGGTCAGTGGATGGTCTGTGGGGTCTTACTTGTGAAGCGTAGCGGGATCCTGCTTGGCCCAAGCGTACGACCCATTGACGACCGCCACAGCAAATTCTGAAAGTGAACAGCAAAGTTTCTTCAGTCAGGGGATTTTTTTGTTTTGTTAGTTTATGATAATTCATGTGTGTGTGTGTGTGTTTGTGTGTGTGTGTGTGTGTTCTTCATTGTATGCATGTATGTTCTATTATTATTTCTATTTGTATTTTATTTCATCATTTAAATATCTACTCCTCCATGTCCATTCTTTTCTTGATAGTTTGATGTGTTAAATGTGTTAAGAAAAAAAAAAACAGCCAAATGTAATGTAATGTAAATACTCATCCTACAATATTGGGTAGTACTTTCCTTGAAGGTCTCTACATAAGAGTGACATGACACTGTCATGAACACATGAGCCCTAACTCCAACCCTAACCCTAATTTGAAAACTGAACACACTGACACTTAATGACAGAAGCAGATGTCAAACATTTATGACGTTTTTTTTTAACGTTTATGACACGTTCCTGACATTCAAGTAAAGCGTAACCCAATACTGTACGCTATTGTACGGTCATGCCAATAAAGCTCATTGAATTTGAGGACTTGAATTTGAGAGAGAGAGAGGGGGGAAATGACTCAGCATAAACCCTAAAGCTGTCTGGCTCAACCGCTTCCTTTCACACCATCATGTGGGGAGCTTTCTCACAGTGAGTCGACAGAAATAAGAGACGATTCCAGAACAGTACTAACTTGCCAGGGAAGGTTTTCAGGTTATGTACGGTAAGCCAGATGTACGGTAAGCCAGAAGAACAAAAAGGGTTGGGGGCGTGAAGGTGTGTGTGTGTGTGTGTGTGTGTGTGTGTGTATGTGTGTGTGTGTGTGTGTGTGTGTGGGTGTGTGTGTGTGTGTGTGGTTGGTATGCGTGTGTAGGATCTGTACATACCTGAGCTGGTGTGTTTTCTGTCCACGGCTTCAGGGTCCAGCTCATCATGACTAAGAAAATCCTGGATTCGCTTCAGAGACACGCTAGTCTGTTCATCAGGGGGGTCAACAAGGGAAGCAAAACAGGAAGGAGGGGGGGAGAGAGATAGAGAGAGAGAGAGAAAGAGAAAGAGAGAGAGAGAGAGAGAGAGAGAAAGAGGGAGAGAGAGAGAGAAAGAGAGAGAGCGCATTTTAGATGATTGACGAAGAGATCCCTAAGCAGAGCGAGGACCAGTTGGATAAACAGTCCTTCCTTCCCTTTAAACAGAGCAGCAATCTCTCTCACACACACACACACACACACACACACACACACACACACACACACACACATTCCTACTCCGGTGAGTCATCCATATTCAACACTAGACTGGGCGTCTGGCCACTGCCAGGTTCGTGTCCAACGTGACCAGAGCGTTTACAAAATGAAAACACAGCCTGGGTCTAATGGGGGCGGAGGTGCTCTTACTTGCACAATGCTGCTGATGACCTGGGGCAGCATGTTGAGGGGGAACCTGAGGATATTGAACAGGGCCAGGGACACAAAGGCCTTCTGCGCATCCAAAACGTTGTTCTCGTCCACTGTTACGTACACGGCAAACGTTGTCAAGGCGACCTGAAAAGAAATGGACGATAAGCAACAGTGAGAGAAGTCCTCCAGTGTTTTTTTTTTTTTTTTTTTTAATTGCTCCATTAAACAATCCAGTCTTTTCAGAGTTACTACGACTAAGGATTAGATTGAATCACAAAATCCATTTGCACATTTTTTGGGCTGTTTTGTCTACTCCTGTTCTCATCCACTTAGCTGTTTTTGTTTCCCCTGATTTTTCTGCAGTTGTTTTTTGTTTTGACGTGTGGCTGGAGACATTTCAATATTCCTGCATCAGAGGATGTTTAGACATGTCTAATGACGGGCTAATGCCTGAAACGTTACATAGCAAAAAAAATCTATTCGGAGCTTATGGACTGGCAGACTCCCTTCACTTACAGTATTTTGTTTAGACATACAGCAGTGGATCTGAACACACACTCGACATTTAATTTAATTTTCGCCGTACTAACGTAATTGACTATCCATAGTCACACATGAGTCACACAGTTGATGGCTTGCTCATTTTCCCTCGGACTAATCATCGCAAATCTGCCAAAGGCCAAGAGGGCTTTGTGCTTTAAAGGCTGGCTACGTCTCAAGGTCTCTACCTTTTCAGACTGTTATTTTACACTGCCGTTCTCCTTGGTTGCCCTAGACATACTCTTCTCAGGAGCACTCGACCTCGAGCAACCTCACCTCATTGTGACAGCATGGCCTTTCCTCGAATCTCTGACCAAGGTAAACATTAGCGCCACTTCAGGCACGAACTTCTTGAAAAGAATGTACAGTATAGGTGTCCTTCCACCATTGGAAGCTGCTGGACTTTCGGACTTTCAAATGTGCAATGGTCTATTAATTACTAAATCCTTATGTCTCTTTAAACCAGACAATATAGATGTAGGCCTATGAGACCTCACCACACCCAGGATGTCCTCACCATAAAAGGAGCAGAGGTCCAGGCCATGATTGAGACTGCGCTGAGGTAGGCAGTCTTGCGTAGCACATTGAGCTCCTTCTGGCGAATTTCTAGAACCTTCTCCTGGAAGGACTTCTCCCAGGCGTAGAGCTTCAACACTTTGATGCCGTTCAGGATTTCATTCATCAGCTTGATGCGGGCGTCTTTGTACTGCATTTGCTCAACCTATCACAAAAGTCAAAACGGTTCCCCATGATTCATGACTCACAACAATCAAATGTTCTGTTTCAGACAATATGTTATGATATACAAAATGTGTACATAGTATTTCTACATACTGAGTGCACAGATAAACTAATACATGTTACTGTCAGAGCATATTTTACAGTATTTTCATAGTATATCTTAAATGGAAAAGATATACATCCTAGTATACAAATAAAGCTATACAAAGCCATTACAATGAAGCGCTTTTTATTTATTTATTAAATACATACATTTTAGGTTGTGGGGGAGCAGCTTGATGCAAGCTAATTGCCCATCAAGTGCATAAACCCTTTAATTGATCACTTAAAGGGCTTAAGGAATTCAATCACATCTGATCAGAGAAGTAAAAATCCGATTTCAGAAAGTAAAAGTCCTGCCACATTTTTGGTCCAACCATTCGCTTAATCAGCTGATTCTAATTAGCACAGCTCTTAAGTCAAGTAGATCAGCTCACTGTGTTGAGCGCACAGGTAGAACGAATACATGGCAGGACTCTTACTTTCTGAAACCGGACAACATCTCTGCATGTTATAGCTATACAGAAGCTATGAGAAGCATGGCTTAATTCGGCCTCACTGGTATTAGCAAGGTGAAATAGCAACGGGCAAGCGGGATTAAAGCATTATATTTTATCCCCATACATGCCTCATTAAATGTGTTTCGTATACAAAGTGTAGACAAAGTATATGGGCTTCATTAGTGACAAGGTCAGAAATCTTTTCCAGTTGTTTTCCTCAACAAGAAAACTCAAAGTGGTCGGCGGCGGAACAACGGTCACCTGGTACGCTCTGGTCTTCATGGCAATGGCGGCATTGAGGGGGATGAGGAGAATCATCACTGCAACCCCAGCCAGGACAGACGGGCCTAAATTCTACTTGACACAAAGACAGACACAAACAACACACTATTTAGCAAGAATTAAACGAAAGTGTTTTTTTTTAATCTGCAAATTAAATGACACTTTAATAAATATCAATGTTTATGACAAAGACAAAGAGGAAAAGGACAGAGGACTGACAATATAGAGTCAGTAATGGCTTGGCTGTGGTGAGACAGTGGGGTGAGATGGTGAGATTTGTTGGCTCAATTGTAGTTTTGGTGATGAGTTTTAGGACAAATAGTTTTGTGTGTGGTAGATAGTTCTGGTGTGACGTACTGTAGGTTGTCTACTTTAGGTAGCTTTGTTGGGACACAGGTAGTTTGTGTGAGATACAGTGCAGGCCAGGGCACTATCGATAGTTTTAATGTGATGTAGGTAGCTTTGTTGGGACACAAGCCGTTTGGGGGAGATACAGTGTAGGGGCACTTTGAGGTGAGGCGCTGGTCCTTGCGGGCATCACCTGCCAGAGGAAGAAGAGAGCCAGAAAGATCTGCAGCGGAGCAGACCACAGCATGTTGAGGAAGGTGGTGAGGTCCATGAAGCGCTGGGCGTCCACAGACATCAGGTTCACCACCTCTCCCACCGTCGATGACCGCTTCGCCTCATTAGTGATGACCAGTGACTAGAAGACAGAGCGTGTTTTACAGTTATTATGATGACCCTTCCATTTATTCATTCACTCTTCCATTTATTCATTCAGTATACATTTGCCCATTTCAATCCCTCATTTATCTAGTGTTGATATCAAAGATGAAATAGGGCTCGGGATCGTGACGTGAAAACTTTGCGGGTAGCCATATTGGCAGCCTCACTCCATAGTTTACTATGGATTTCTATGGATTTACTCCCGTTAATGTGTTCCTGCTACTTAATGTTTGCCTTCTTGGTCGTATGTTGCTGTGTAGTGGGGTGTAACAGCGCAACCCACGATCGCAAGAGGAAAAGAATCGCTAATACTATGAATTTTCTGCATCTGAATGAATGGATTATTACATTCGGTGCGCTACCAACATGGCGGCAATACTCCTAGAACGCAACACGTGTGCCCAAGCCCTTTTGATCACCTCTCCCCTTGATAAGGAATGTGAAGTTAAGAGAAATGCTATCGTTTCCTTTGTTACGTCTGATAGCACTTCTCTACCACCATTCAGACTTCAATCAATAGTATCGATCACACACTTTTAACACAGAATGTCACCACCAGACAGTTGGGGGACATTGGCCTCCACTGCAAATGTACCAGCTGCTGTTCAATGCACCCTGAGAGAGAGGGAGCCTTATAGGAATGTCTGGTTTATACAGACAAGCGTTTGAAGAAAGTTGTTTCTGCACATTAATTAGCGAGTCATTGTGACACAACACCAAATGATTCGTGTATATCGGCTGTTGCCACAGCAACGGCTCGCAAAAGGAAAGGCATGGGAGTTGCAGCAGAGACACAATTAGAATAGGTGAGCTCATGAGACTGTTGACATATTCCTGCCCAACTATGTCATTATCACTGTGTAGCTGGAGGCGGCTGAGGGTTCGTTTACATTGTGCATTGTAACGGAAAAGTCTGTTTGCTTAGAGAATGGAACTGGAAGTTGCCAAGTCTGAAACCATTCTTTACGGCCCACTAAGTCACGCTGAAGTTGCTACTGTACTGCAAGTCTGAAACCCTTCTGACTGCCCACTAACGTCACGCTGAAGTTGCTAAGTCTGAAACCCTTCTGACTGCCCAACGTCACGCTGAAGTTTCTAAGTCTGAAACCCTTCTGACTGCCCCACTACGTCACGCTGAAGTTACAAAGCCTTCCACCTCCTCCATTTCACAAGTAGCTCTAAGCTCTAATTAACCCTTATCCATCTGGGTGTCACTCGCATTGGCATCCCAGGACCATGGGCAGCTACCGAACTTGCTATTCTTAGAGGTGGACATCCCAAGTTCAGAAGTCCTGCCGAGTATTTGTTCCAACCATTTAGTAAATCAGCTAATCCTAATTAGCAGCCAGGTAGATCAGATAATTAGTGATATCACCTGTGTTAAATGCACAGGTAGAAAGAATATATAACCACCTCTGGCTATTCTCTGCAGTCTGCACTCAGTCTTCACAATCCAATGGGTGAACTAGTGAAATTACAGTACCAAGTTCATACAGGAAAATCGGAGTGACGCCTCTAATTAGTGACAATGCAACCTAACCAATCACCTTTGCTCCTATACGCCTGCGCTAGTTTAAATTCTCGGCGGTCTCCGCTGCCAGATTCACCCAGCTCTTGCGCTATGACGCCGCTTATTCGCTCCCTCCTCCTCCCCAGCTCCACCTGTCTAGATCTGCTTATAGTATAAAGGGGGGTTTTTGTTAATTTCTGCTCGTCTTATTTATTGTGGCAGCAATTTACAGTGTTACTTCAATTTTATGCAGCTTTGGTTTTGCAGCTTTGCAGCTTTAACTTTGCAGCAGCATCTTGAGCAGATCTAGGGCGCCATGACCAAGCATACTACCTCGTACCTGTACCTTGTGATCTTATTTACTAATTCTGAGAGTTTCCTGTCTAAACTGTCAAATGTGATGTTACACAATTGCTGCTCTCTGACTGTCCGGCAATTCAAAGCAAAATGCAGAATGATTACTACCTGTCCGAGTCCAAGTGGAAATGCCCTGACTTCTAAATTGATTGTTTTCTTTTATATTTGACAGAAAAAAGCTATTCCATCTAAGCCCAATGGATGCGAATGAGGAGGAAACATCATCCATCATCTCCGCATGATTTTGGGCCCATTTCAAGAGCCTGTCAAAAGACACCACACACACACACACACACACACACCCTTCAGGAACCGCAAACTGCCCTGTTACGTCACCAGTGTGAAGACAAGGCGCTTTCGTCACCACCAGTCATCAAGGCAGAATGTCACTCTCTCTTGGCAGCACACCACAAATAGGTAGTTAAAATAAATAGTGTTAACAGTAAACCTGTTTCTTTGGGTGGAAGGGCATTAAAGCTTTTCATTCAGCAACCACAGTGGTGAACGTCATTGTTACACAGTTATTGCTAGATAAAGAATGAGGTCAATGCAGCTGGTGTCAAGTGCTAATAAAATATAGAAGTTTTTTTTTTTTTTCATAGCAAGCTCAAACCTAGGTGTGAAAGGAAAAACTCCGGAGAGATCACGAGTGGCAAAAACAATGAGTTGCTAAATATTTAATGCGAAAATGCTGTTCAGCGCTTTCAGACGTGAACTTCCTCAAATGTCTCGGGTGCATTGTGTGGCTTGGAAACAATATGAAAGTAGTCTACTCTCTCTCACTCACTCTCTTTCTCTCTCGGAATAAAATGACTGCATAAACGTGTCTGCATAGAGCTCTGCATTTCCTCTTCACGATTCTCCTCATGAGTTGACCGTTGCTCCTTGCTGACCTCAACCACCAAAGTAGAAATCAAACGGCTTTCGCGCCAAAGAAAATATCAATGGCTTCTGAATGCCAATGTAACTGTCATAATTCATAGCACCACAATGCAAAAATAACCTTTAGGCCACATTTGACTTTACATTTAAAGTAACATTTGAAGTAGCAGGATGCTTAACGGTCGCAACTTCTAGACGCAGGTCAGTCATCATTATGCTAAGCCCGCCTACCGACTCTATACACGATGTGATTGGCTTGGCCTTCGTTGAAACTGGCCAGCTCCCAAGTCAACGGAGAGTTGCTTGACCAACCCAAATTAGATTTGCTGCCGCTAGGGGCGTCTAGATTTCGAGGCTATGACAGCCCTGAATACCAAAATATTAACAAGGTCTCTCCAGGCTGTTCCCTCTCATCAAGGACTCAGTCCAATGTGTGGATGGCACATCCACGCCTCCACTCAGATCCAATTGGTCTTCTCCAGAGGCATCCCAGGTTCAGAAAGTAAAAGTCCTGCCAAGCCTTTGATCCAACCATTTAGTAAACCAGCTAATCCTAATTAGCAGCCAGGTAGATCAGATCATTAGTGATATCACCTGTGTTAAGTGCACAGGTAGAAAGAATATTATGGCAGGACTTTTACTTTCTGGACCCTGGGATGGCCACCTCTGGTCTTGTCATCCAACACACTGTACTCAACCGACATCGTAACAAACGGAGGCACTGATCACACACAAGGGCTCGAAGCCTAGAAAACACACCGAGCTTGCAACCCGAAAACAAAACCACAGGGGCTGCTATTGCCCTGTGATATCCTGGTTAACAGAGAGCGAGGGCTGGGCTCTTACCAGAGCGGTAGATAAAACAGAGTGGCGACACTCCCATAGACGTCCATAGGAAAAAATGGCAGCGCTTTTTCCAGGCTATTTCCTCGTTATGGGGCTTTTGGAACTGTTTACAGCTAATCTCTTGGTCAGTAGTCAATGAGTTCATTGATTACACCTTCCAGCATCAGAAGTACATCCCACCCTCCCGCGATTCAGCCATTCAGCACAGGTACACTCTTACCTTTCTGTAGATGGCCCCGATGATGGCGGAGCGCAGGTGCATGCCGGTGACGAAGCAGTAGTGGAAGTGCTGGTGCAGGATGAGGGTCTGCAGGATGGCACAGCCGAACATGAGGAAGGCCAGGGCGAAGCCCCACCACGACGGCACGTCCTTCTTCTTGATGAAGGAGATGAGCAAGCTGTGGGGGGAAGCGTTGATTTGGGACTTAGGACACCGGACACATTCAATGATATGGGAAAGACAGGATACGATTTAGGACATGGATAGATAGATAGATAGATACTTTATTGATCCCCAAGGGGAAATTCAAGATGGGACATGTTCTATGACATGGCAAAGACTGGATACCATTTATGGCATGGGACACTGTCAACACCATAGCAAAGACAGGATACCATTGATGGCCTTGATGGCCTTTCCGTGTGAAAAACATACAAATTAAAAAAAAAACCTTCACCAAAGAGAGAAAAGCCGAGTAATATTGCAGGCGTCGCACATTTTTAAAAAAATTGATTGAGTCTTTTTACATACACATGACAGACAGGCTGTCAGACAGGCAAAGCTTTTGACAAGAACGTACTCCATTCAAATGCATCCACATTCCCTGAAAAGAGGTGGTAACATATTTGCATGGTTTCTTTGCAAGGCAAAACATCCAGATGTTGGTGGGAACTGATGACGAGAGTGAGGACAAAGGGGGAATACACAGAACATGTCTCCAGGGCAACTCTGATAAAAAAAGGAACATTGTCGGTCACTCACTTCCCTCTATGTTTCCCTATACAAATGTTACTTTAATATGTCACTGTTCAGTGTGTGGCTACTACAACAGATGTACTGTAATTACACGTGCCTCATAAAACTACGGCCCGTCCGAATGTGCAGATAAAGGCCGTGGAGCTCTAGTTGCAAATGAGAAGTAGTATATTCAATTTAACAAGTCTACAGTTCAACCTTGCATAGACTGAATGAATGAATGAATGACTGACCGAATGAATGAATGAATGAATGAATTCAACTTAAGGTTTCCTGATCAATTGGAAAAACGACCAAATCAATAAATGCCATCATAATACATCAAGCACTGCCACAGACCATATTGTCCATTTGTCATTGGTCAACACAGCCTGCCCCATAGATATACATGTCTATGGCCTGACCTCTCTACCTGTGAGCAAAGCTGTAGAGCAAGTAGCTGAGCTGTTTTGTTTTTGTTTTTAAAATTAGTCACAGGTGCTCTTTAAGGATATGCGGATCAGTCTGAAAAGAGTGCATTACCCAATCCACAACTACATTCCCTCTCCGTGACATCCCACACATCCTATCCATCTATTTATGCAAGAGCAGGGGACACAAATGTACTGGTACTTGTGTTCTATGTAGGCTTACTCAACTTCATTTGTATAATGACCTGTATACAGTAGGGGGGTGTTCTTTTTTCTCTGCCCCATTATGTTGACAGGAGTACACTACATATTGTTATACTGTACTTCACATTTACATGTTTTCACTTAGCAGACGCATCCATCCAAAGCAACTGACATACCTTACTTTACCGTATGCAAATCGTAATACAAGGGCCAATGGGCCATTGTGCCTGGAGCAACCTCCGGTTAAGTGCCGTGCACAAGGGCACAACGGTGGAAGGCGGGAATTGAACCCATGCAAGTCCACCTCCTTAACCACTACACTACCACCACCGTCCCACCCTTTTTTAATACTGTACATGTATTTCATAATGTGTACACAAAGTAACTTCACAGGAAAGCACGTTGTATTGCGCAATACGAGCACACGCTGCACTGAACAATGCGTGCTTGCTTTCCATGAGCCTTAATGTGTTGGCATTAGCATTAGCATCAGCCGCCGTTTTTACCTGAGCAGCTGTGGGTTGACGAAGGTGATGAGGTCCTGTAACAGCTTGTAGGCCGAGCCGATGAGGAAATAGGGCCCGAAGGCCCGCAGCAGCGAGCGCAGGAAGGAGGGCTGGTGGGACACCTTCTGCTTAGTCAGCAGGACCTCCACTTCTTCGGGGCTTTCGGCCCCGCCGCCGCCCACGTGGTTGTTAGCCGCCGCCGCGGCGCCGCCCGAGGGCACTTTGGAGTACTGGGCCTGAGTCTGCTTGTCCTGTTGGCTGCGTGTCGAAGAGGGAGGGAGAGAGAAAGAGAGAGAGAGAGAGAGAGAGAGAGAGAGAGAGAGAGAGAGAGAGAGAGAGAGAGAGAGAGAGAGAGGTGAGAAAGGCAAACAACAAAGTGCGTGTTCATTTTGAGTAGGCCCACCTTCACTTCAAAACAACTAGTCCTCGCTAACAGTTAGGTTAAGCTAGCGGAGGATGTGAAACCAGCAACCAGTTATCGCTAAAGCCTACCTTACACTGACAGACTTTGACAAGATTTGGGAAAGATTCTTAAAAGATTGTAGTCTTTTAACTAATTCATTCAAGCGTTACTCAAATGACTACAATCTTTCAAGAATCTTTTCCAAATCTTGACAAAGTCTGTCAGTGTAAGGTAGGCAACCATTAAGTTAAGCTAGCAGAGGATGTGAAACCACAACCTTTTGTTTTATTTTTAAAAGATGAATGACTTAAATGACGTGTTTTACGCAGGTCTATCATTAAATGAGCTAAGCCCTGTTTTTCAGTATCAAATCACAGACTTTGTTGAAAGTAGGAAGCCCCCCTACAATGCTACCAAGAAATGAGAGGAGAAGGAACACAAAGGGAGCGAGAGGGTAAAACAATGGTGTGGGCTGAAGTTGAGGGAACACACCCATTTCATGGGTCAAGCGTCCAGTGTTTGTAGAAGGGGTTCGACTTAGTGGCCCGCAGGATGCCCACCGCTTGGGCATTTTCCTCAAAACTGATCTTGATATGGACACCATAGCGCCCTTAAATGCCAAGACTAACCACACGTGGGGGCACACACACACACACACACACACACACACATACAGTGTGAAATAGGAGTAAGTCCGTTGGTCTGCCTGTTCTTTAAAACTTGTTTCCATAAGCTCTTCTACTAGCATTGTCTCCTTTGATGGCTTTGCACTGGATGTTCCGGAATTTTTCTCTAGGACTAGTGCGAGAGATTTTGTTTCCTAAAGCACCCCTCTTTTCAAAAGCAAGGACAAGCAGAGTAAACAAAATCCGAAGTTCTCTCATTTGGTCTATGCCATGTAATTATGGGATATTGCGAACGAGTCATTTGGTTTTAGTAACTCTCAGGCCCTAAAACAGGAAGTATATCTAACAAACGAGCTGAGCCATTTATCACAAGGGGGAAGTTCATATGTGTTGCCTCACGCTCTGAACACTTACCAAAGGAGGCAAATGAACCTGATATGAATCTACTTCAGTGGAGGCTACTGATCTGAATCTAACTCATCTTTTCCTCATTTCGTAGGCCTACAGTTTTACATGTTTTTGACAGTGAGCAACCTGTACGAGGGGAAGTATCACTTTTTACACTGGGAATGCCTTAAAGGTCGTTTCCATGGCGTTAAACTAGTTTTTAAGGTATGAATGCCACGAGTGACCAGCCTTTTGTGTTTGTATTGCACACAGACTGGACCATGTGAAGAGTGTTACCTTTGAACTCTGGCCTTTTCCACCTCCCATTCCTTCAGCAGATTGGGCACGATGACATCTGACCTGTCTCGTTTGTTCAGAGACCACAGGTCTTTGTTCTCCAAGGGAGACTTGTAACCCTTGATAGCCATCCTGTTACATATGGAACAAAAGCATTATTACAGCCTACAAGCCTCCAGCGTTTCTGAATTCTCACCACCAGTGTATAGCGTATATATACTGATTCTGTCAGGGAAGTGATATAGAGGGTTTACTGATACAGTATATCTGATGTTCTGTATGTTTAATGGTCACATGATGTGATGGTGAGATATGAATGAAGTAACACTGGGAACCAGAACATTATGAAATACAGAGAAACCCCTACCTTGTAAACCACCAAAACGTCATGGTCGACAGGAAGCCAGCACTAGATTCAGGACAAGGATTCTACACAGACAAACATACAGGATGCTAACTTATTAAACACAGAAATATAAAACATCATACAGACAGATAGATAGATTTCACAATGTTGGACAAACAAATCAAGAAATTGATTGTCTGGGGAGGCACAAAACCAACAAAAGGACCATAGTTTAGAATAGATAATCCATTATGCACGCTCCAACACACACACACACACACACACACACACACACACACACACACACATACACACACACACACACACACACACACACACACACCAACAGCACAGAGCACAAACAAGCATATCACACACACACACACACACACACTCACAGGGTCTGTGACCACATCAGAGAAGAGGGGTGGCTTCTCACTGAAACAGGATAGCAGGAGCTCGGCCAGGATCAGGCCAAAGTAGATGTAGAATGTAGTGAATCGCAGCTTGTCTTCGATCTCCGTCTGAGGAAAGCAAAAAAACACATTAAGGATTCCTCAAGGTCCGCTGCCTAAACACACACACACACACATACACACGCACACACACACGCACGAACACACACACACACACGCACGAACACACACACACACACACACACACACACACACACACACTCTCTCTCTCTCTCTCTCTCTCTCTCTCTCTCTCTGTCCTCTTGATCCATTTGGATACACACCGATCAGCCCCATCTGTGCCACGGTCAAATAAGAAAATCACGTTAAGGGCAGAGGACGGAAACACACTGTGAAGAAAGGTATTCTCATGACATGTCAGTTTTTCCGAGGCTCTCAAAATCAGCTGACTGGACAGATCTGATTAAAAATAGAGATTCGCTTGACCACCCACACACACACACACACACACACACACACACACAAACACACACACACACACACACACACACACACACACACACACACACACACACACACACACACACACACACACAAACACACACACAAACACACACACACACACACACACAGACACACACACACACACACACACACACACACACACACACACTTCACCATCCCCCGCCCTCCCATTTCCCTCTCCCACCCTTAAGAAAGCGTGTCCTCACAACACTGGCTCTGTAGGTCAGGTTAGATAAGCTGGAGTGAGGAGCAGCGCTACCAAAACAACAGCAGCACTATTCTCCGCCCCAGAGCAGTCCCTGTCCCGGGCTGACCTCCTCCTCGCTCACCGAAGAGTTGTTCTGACTGAGAACGGCGCGAGGGGGGGAGAGAGAGAGAGAGAGAGAGAAGGAGGGAAGGAGGGAAGAAGAATATAGGAGGAAGAGTTGTTCTGACTGAGAACGGAGCGAGGGGGGAGAGAGAGATACAGAGAGAAGGAGAGGAGGAGGAGGAAGAGTTGTTCTGACTGAAAACGGAGCGAGGGGGAGAGAGAGAGAGAGAGAGAGAGATACAGAGAGAAGGAGGGAAGAAGAGTATAGGAGGAAGAGTTGTTCTGACTGAGAACGGAGCGAGGGGGGAGAGAGAGAGAGAGAGAGCGAGGGAAGGAGGGAGGAAGAGTAGGAGGAAGAGTGTGAAAGAGAGTGAGAGTGGGGAGGCAGACATGAAAACAGAGGGAGAAGGCAATGTAAAGTCGAAAGGAAGGGAAAAAGCGCGGGGAAAAAAAGAATGAAAAATTGATACTGTCGGTAACCTCAAATGGTCCCGACGATGCAGAGTGCTCTCTCAAAGGAGATGAAAGGTCCGTGGAGCGCATTAAAGACCTATAGTAAACCCTCAGTATCACTTCCCTACAGGAGCCTTGGCCTACGCTAGATCCCCCCATAGCACTTTGTGAAGCTATAGAAATTCCATGAGGACCAAAGGATTTTTTACATGATGGTCTATTTCAAGGACATGGCTGTAGGGGGGAAAACATGAGCTCTATAGTCTGAGAGCACCAGTGAGCAGATGCACTACTGTGCACAAATGCACTTATCACTACTGTACTGTATCTCCCTTCTTCTTGAAGCGGCTACGCTACACATTGGAACTATAGTGAGAGCTATACAGTACACACAAAAGAACTGGCTGATGACAGCTGTGAGGCACAAAAAGAAGCCTCGCAATCGCGAGCGACGGTGCAGATGTTTGTGATGACTACTGTATAACTATCTCCCTTTTCTTGAAGCAGCTCCATATTGGAACTACAGTTATTTCCCGCATATAAGCCACATTGTGTATAAGCCGCAGGACAGTGTTTTATGCAAGTTAAAAGAAACAAAACCATATTAACACCATACAGTATTAACTACTCCCCTGTATTAACCTCATAGCTGAAGAAATTTTGCAAAATCAATGTATGAGCCGCGGCTAATAGTCGGGAAATTATGGGTATGTGAGTGCTACACACACACACACAAGACCAGGCTGATGACAGCTGTGAGGCACAACCAGAAGCCTCGTAATCGCGGGCGACAGTGCAGATGTTTATGATAAGGCAGCAGCAGCAGCGGTTCACCGCATCATGGCAATCACCTTGGCAGACGCCTGGATGATCTTGGAGCGGAAAGGCACAATCGCGCACAGGACTGACAACGCCCAGAAGATGAAGAGCACCCCCGAGGACTGAACTCCCTTGAGACGCTCAAACTGGATCAGGAAGGTGGCCAGGAGCTGGAGGAAACCAAACAAAAGAAAGAGGGGGGGGTGGGGGGAGGGGAAATTATGAATGAATTGGATGCTACTTCGCTAATGTAAAGGCAAATTCAATAACAGCAGAGAGCGGCTGGATGAAATTGGCTGATTTAGTGTACAATTACAGAAATGGTAACCTTGAGGAGTGCTGTGTACGTAGAAGTAAATTCACTTAATTCTTAACAGTTTAATAACTGTGTCAAATTCTATGTGGCTTCTGTTCAAATCAACATTTATATGAATCTGTTTTATCTTTTCTCTATACTGTAGATAACATCTGAATTTCATCTGCGTTTACTTTATCCAGGGGTCTCATTTAAACTAAGCTCAAATACAAATGAGGCTAAACTGCATAGCCCTCCCTGAGCTTTAGCAGGAAGGAAATGGGGTGAAACCTGTATCCAAATGACCCTTCCTTAAACCGGTTCCACAGCACCGATCTGCTAATCTGCCCATGAACGGCCGTATCTTTATGCCAGTTTTCTCACTTGCGCTACCGCAGACACATCTGATTTGATTAACTGCACGCTACAATGGACCTCTATGGCTAGCAAACAGTGTCAGGTGTTACTACGCAGAGCCCTTGAAGGCCACATACCAATCCCTCAGCACGGGAAGGGGGGGTTGAGCCTCTAGGCTACGGCAAGCCAGAGGGGTTAGCCATCAACGACTTACATCAACAGAAGGTAACTATGACAGCCGACGCTAACAAAAGGTAACTATGACAGCTGGAGTTCGCGGCACTCCTGTAATATTAACAGACCATATCCCTGGGCCCACAAGGTTCCTCCTCGGTGGGCCGAAGGTTGGGGTTCACGCGAAGGGTCACAATCACCATTCGTGTTTACATACTCACCATCGTCATGCCGACCACCAGCGGCGTGACGAAGAATATGGGGGGTTTGGGTCCGCTGCTCTGCTGCATTTCGTGGAAAGCGGAGAAGAGGTCCGTCCAGCACACGATCCACAATATGAAGCCGAATATCTGCAACGGACCAAAGATCAGGTGGAGGTCACCGCAGATAATGCATGAGATCAGATACAAAGAGGAGACACAGTCCCTTTATAAGAGTATACATGCAACAAGAAAGAACCATCAAACAAGGTCTTGGCCTTGCAAAAAGGCTGAAAAGAGCGGAGAGAGGAGCGAGTGGAATCTAAATGGGTTTATGTCACGTGAGGTGAGACAGAGAGTGGACAGAGGATGAAGAGACTTCAGACTGGTCTGACCTCAGGTGTCCTAGTGTCCTAGTTGCAGAGTTATACAAAAGCTTTCAATCACGATCAATAGCACTACAGGGAAGTGGACAAACGTGGTGGTGTTTACCGTTTTGACTCTGTTTAAGATGGACATCATGATGTAGCCCTTGTTGTTCCTCTTGAGGTAGAGGACGTAGAACGGAAAGGTCAACCACAAGTAGATACAAGGTATCCATGACAGCACGGACAGTTGAAAGCATTCTGAGAGGTCGGGTTGGTCTGTGTAGAGGGTCAAGTTTGCATCCTGTAGAAACCGAGAGAGAGAGAAAAAAAAAAAGAGAGAGAGAAAGAGAGAGAGGGAGATAAATACATCATTCCCGGTGGTTTAACCTTTTAACCATGATGACATGGAAAATTCAACATGTTTACAGCTCGGCTGTCCCCAAGTGGTATTCTCCACTGGGAAGTGGTATTCTCCTGGGTGACAACACTAGCCTCTGTGTCCTCCCACACACCAGCACATTCTGGAACCGAGAATTTTTGTGGGTCAGAAGATAAAGCCAAGTTATCTTAAGTTATTTTTACACTAACAAACTGAACAACATTAGAGAGGTGTTAAATTCATTCTGCTTTACAGTAGGTAAGGGGTTTGGTCAATGAAAAAGCTTATTTAACATTGCACAACATGCCGCAGGATCATGGGTGTAATTTATGGTACAGACGGTATGGGGAATGGACCTTCCACTTACAACAGTCCCAACCACTATTTTGATATTAATTACCTTTGCCAAAGGAGGCCTGTTTTGTCTGTTTGTTTGTTAGCAAGATAACTCAAAAAGCTATGGATGGTTTTCGATTCAATTTTCAGGCAAGGTCTGAAATAACCCAAAGAAGAAACGATTACATTTTGGAAGTGATCCAGATTACCATCTGGATCCAGGAGGTGCTTGGCGGAGGTCTGCTCTCTCGGAGTACTTTTCTAGTTGCATAATGCGTTTCACAGGAATACATTGGACAAAGGTATTGCATGTCCCTATCACCCTGCGAATCAACCCTCCGGCTGGTGGCAGTGGCAAATGTGCCTGTTGTACCCAGGATCTATGACAGCCCTTCCTTCAACCGTACCACACGTGCTGCCAGTAGCATGAATGCCGAAAACAAAGAGCCAAAACAAAAAGAACAAAATCACCTAGAAAGCAACCATCATGCACAAACAAAAACGTACTAAACGGAGCAGCTTTCAAAAGAATTTTACTGGAGTTATCGAGTTGGAACCTTCCTTCGTTGATGTTTCTTAGAATCAGGCCCACAATCTCTCCAGAGGACTCAGCAGTAGTGACAGGCGTCCCAGACCCACCCACCCTGCCTCCATATTCCTATCATTCCAAAAACAAAATTCCGCAAATGCATGTAATGCAACAAAGACCTGAATACAGGGGAAAACCTTACAGGTAAATACAAGTACAACAACGCCTTTTAATAATAATAAAAAAAACATTGTATACTGTAAAGCATGACAGTTAAACAGGGCCATGGATCATTTATTTCCGTTCATGCATGTTCATATCTGTTTCTGCTGATCTTGTTCCGTGTGCCACAAAGCTAATCGCTCGTTTCTTTGGAGCAGCCACTTCTCAGTTCTGAGTACACGGCTCTCTCAGATACATGTACTACACGTCCAACATGGTCTGTCATGAATGGATGCCTGACAATTATATTTGATCCTCTAACCACATATTTGTGTAAAGGGTTCTTTTTTCAGCCGTAGGAACTCGGAAGGGAAGATCAGATTTCAAGATCAGATGCAGAATATTTGACTCAATTCTGCAGGAATCAAACTGCACTGAGCTCACACTGCCACTACATCTAACGTGTTTAATATTACAGAATGCTATTTACGGAGTCATTTTGCTACTAATCTTGAGGGAATGAGGCAGTAATTCATATGTTCACCAAAGGTATGTGCTGTTGCGAGGTCTGTCTATCAAAAAAGTGAATTCACTTCTTAGAAAGAGACCGTTATTAAGTGTTTTCAATGCTTTAAGATTTTGTGGTAGAAAAAAGGCCACTTAGCCCTTGCACCAAAGCCTCGCTCTTCAGGCACCTTACCACAGTGTTAACCTTTTAAGCAGGTTTATGTAAGACCTAAGGAAAATCTACATCACAAGCTTTGACCTTGTGATGCACAGTAATGGGGGTTTTGGGGGCAAGCCAGCGCAGTGTATGCTCCGCAACTCAAATGCATTTCTTCAAAGTCATCGGTGTTAAGTCAACACACCACGCCGAATGTTTCTCCAACTTGTAAACACGAAGAAACTGACCGCTGGTGAATGTGCCCTTGTGGAGAGATGTACCCAGTGGGAGGCTAAGTCTGCAATTCTAATCCCCCCCACTTTTTTTTTTTTTTTTTCATTTTTGCCAAATTTAGCATATTGATCCTCACAGTCCCCTCGCTGCCTGCCAGTTCAGTATTTTCAGCATTCAAAACATTCTGAGGTGTGTTTTTCATTCCCAGAGCCAGGATTGTGTACAAACATTGTGGCCTGAACTCAGCTGAAAAATAATCCCAGCCAATCAACAACATTTTATGTGTGGACTGTTTGAGCCCAAAGCCCCAAAAGTTTTTTTTTGCATGTGGGTTCACTCCGACAACAGGGGTTCAAGACAGATAACAAAATAAACACATATTGTTTTATACTGTACAACAGTGATATTTCTTGTGTCACTGAATATATGATATCAATTTCTATAGAATATTTCTACTGAGAGATGTTCTGACAAAGTTGGAAAAGAGGTGAGACTATTTTCATCCACATCACAAGTGCAAACGTTGCAGTTACCTTATTTGATTTACAGCCAGCCCATTGCAATAGACCAAAAACGCTTAACCTGTGCCACTTATCAAATCTACATTTAATTCTGTTTGGACCGCGTTCAAAAGAGTGTGACTTGCATTTAAATCTGAATTTGACTGCAAACAGGCTAAATGATTGGTGGGCCACACCACGTGACCTGGCATTCGTGTTTATCAGCTCTGAAAGGAGACCATCTTGAGAGCACTGCTCTGGTTCCCTGACGATAAACTACCCCTTTCCAGCCAACTGCACTGTGGCGGAAACATGACCCATCCCTGAAAACGCACATCAAAAGATAAACACAGCTGCTTGTGTTTCCCACTGTCTGTCACCACCCATGTGTGTGTGTGTGTGTGTGTGTGTGTGTGTGTCAGTGCCCACGTGTATCCAAAATGTGTTCATGCACGTGTGTGTGTGTGAGTGTGTGTACACATGTGTGGGCAAACATGTGAGTGTATCCTTATGCTTAAGTGTGGGTGAGTGTATGGGTGTGTGTGTGTAAATGTATGTGTACTGTATGTGAAAATGTATGTGCGTGTGTGTGTGTGTGTGTTTGTGAAAATGTGTGTGTGTGTGTCTGAGAAACCACAGACTACACAGACTATGTGAGATCTGAGCCTCCTCCCCACAAACCACAGTGAGCGCCAGCCTCAGAGTCTCAGCGTAACACCCGTCAGGGCCTCTTACGGGCCCTGCATGACTGTACAGATTGCCTGTGTGTGTGTGTGTGTGTGTGTGTGTGTGTGTGTGTGTGTGTGTGTGTGTGTGTGTCTACGTGTGCCAGTCAGTCAGTGTGTGGTGGTTAGTGAGGTTCCCCATTCACGGCGAAGTGCCTTGAGGTACCTCGAAAACCGCTTTATATAAGCAACGTGTTGTTGTTGCGTGTGTGTTCGCGTGTGTTTACAATAACAGCTCATGTTTGTAAAACTCGCTGAGATTTTCCGTTTTAATCCTTCAACTTAAAAGTCCCCATTTCCCAGTCACAGTGTTGTTCTTTTAAGTTGCCTGAAATGAGGGACGTGCACCACGGGCTCCGTTCCCACGCCAGCATGTAGTTTTCTGTGCATTAATTGAGTTGATTCTCCGCTCAGACAGGATATGAGAGCCCAGAAAAAAGGACCCAGCTTATTGGGCCGGAGATCCAGGAAGTGTCTACCTAAACACACACACACACACACACACACACACTAACACACACACACACACACTAACACACACACACACACACACACACACACACACACACACACACACACACACACACACACACACACACACACACACACACACACACACACACACACACACACACACACACTCACACTGGATGAACACTCACAGATGGACTCCTAGTGTACTGTAAATGTATTTAAAAGAGAGGGGAGGGAGGGAGAGAGAGAGAGAGAGACTTGAAAACTTGACCAATTTCTCTGGTGAAACATAAACAGCAACAACATTATGAGGTCGCTGTGCTCAGAGTTTTCGCTGGCACTATCGAGCTTAGAAGTCATGGTCCCAGGAGGCTGTGTGTGTGTAGCGTGTGTGTAGGAGTTTTTGCTTACAGTATGTGTGTATAATGTGTATGCATGCATACTGTATGTGTGCATGCGGTGTGTGTCAAAGGGGCCTGTGGTCTAGAGTGGGGTGGAGGAAGCATCTAGGCTTCTGTTCATCGCAGATGGGGGGGTGGAGATTACCAGTTAGCTACGCACTGTCTCGTTCATGGCCCTGCCTATTGGTGTGTGGCTTCATCCCGCTACCAACCCCACCCAGCCAGCCAACCAGTCACCCAACCTGCCAGCCAGACATCCACCCACCCAACCAGCAGCCTAATTTAGTTCTACCGAAAGCAGGGGGAAGGTCAGCCAGCAACTCCCCTGTATGGATTCTATAATGAGCGCCTTGGGCAAACAATGGCGTTGAGTAAACAGCCCGGGAAAACCCAAAGTGGAGGGGTTTCTCTCGGATGTTTGCTCTGCTTTCAGAAAGACTAAAAATGTTAAATTATTGTATGTTGTACAGTACTGAATGGAGCCTGTGTGTAGTGTTTACTTTGGATGTGTGCCGAGACTGAATGTCACCTGAGGTATCAAATGTCACCAGCTTTTGAAATCTGTGAATGTGCCTAGTCACTGGTGAGAAAGCTCGCCTCTCCCCTATACATTAATGCATAGGAACATGTACAGACTCGCACACACACACACACACACACACACACACACAGACATCTTTCTTTTGGCATTGTTCTGCTGTTTCCCATCAAAAGACCGCAAGATTGCTCATGCCTTTAGCAAATATGGGGCAAGAGCACTCGGGGTGTGACCACAGGCAAGGTGGGGCCGCATGACTGATTTCTGACTGCTCTCCAAAACCCTGTATGTGCAGAGGTGACACGAGACTCTGCTACACCTGTGTGCCGTTTGGCCACGTCGTCACATCACATCAGACAACCAGCACCGCTGAGTGACTTCTAAGAAGCGAACAGAGGAAGTTGTAAACCAGTGGGATGTGGGAGGGAGCTCATTATCCCTGAGTGGACAAAGGGAGTTTCTGTGACAGAAGTAAGAGTGAGAGTGACTGTTACTCTCTTTAATATGAACATATTCAAGCACACAGGTTGTGCTGAACATGTGGGTCACTGACAAATAAGGATTTTAAACGTGTGTTTTTTTTTTTTTTAAATGAAATTACTGTAGCTGACCTTGGTATTATACCTTGGTAAGAAACTAATGAATGGGGGGCGTTGTGGCGCAACAGGCTACAGCGCTCATACCATGTGCGGGTCCAAGTGCCCAAAGGGACCAAGGTTCGAATCCGGCCTGTGGTCATTTCCCAATCCCACCCCATCTCTCTCTCCCACTTGCTTCCTGTCTCACCCTTCACTGTCCTATACAAATAAAGGCAAAAAAGCCAAAAAAATATTTAAAAAAAGAAACTAATGAATACTTTGTGTATTTTATTTATTTTCACTTCCTACTTTATGAAATGTGAATAAATTCTTAACAAATTAAAAAATATATTGTTTAGTATAATAATTACAACACATTTTTTCAACCACTTGTTTAATCTACTATGTCTTGATTTAATTTTAAATACAGTATATTTCACCTGGCTACACTACCACTACCTTTCACCTAACACTACATTTTTACTACACCTTTACTACAGTTTACTACACCTTTACTACAGTTTTACTACAACACTCACCTCGTCACCAAAATGGGTCACAAGTCACTCAAACAGGACCGATGACACTTCCCCTCATTCCATGAATGAATGAATGAATGAATGAATGAATGAATGAAAAGTACATAATCCAAACAATCGGAGACACATTAGGGTGAGGAGTCATTTTCTGTATTCTGGCCTCAGGCCATCTAACGCAGCCACGTGCGGCATCCAAGTAGTCAAACACAGCAGCGTGGTTTGAATTACAGAGCCAAGTCCTTCACTCAACACACACCCGTCTGTGTGACTACCAACACACAGGCCCCTGGAGGTCTAAAAACTACAGTGTGTTCTCCATTAAAAATAGCACAACAACTTTAAAAAGCACCACCATGAAAGCACTGATGTCTATGGCAGCATAATGGAATTTAAGCACGAAGACACTAACCCAGTTTGTCAAAAAACGACTCAGAGGGTGTTGATCCAACACAATCAACAATGCTGCATTGTGCAATAATGTACTCTGAGCACACACTGGCAATAGTGAAGACTTCATTGTCCCAACTGTTCAGTGTAGCAACTAAATGAGTTTGAAGTTATTTAAAGTAAGTAAGTAAGTAAGTAATATTTATTTATAAAGCATGTTTACAACAGTTCACACTGACCAAAGTGCTGTACATAGGCTAGTGTAATAAAAAAAAGAGGTAATGAAATAGTAAGTAAGACAATTGTAAAAGTAAGACAATTGCATTGCAAACATGAATGAATAACTAATATTGTGGTTACATTTGACTACATTATGGTCACATGGCATTCAGTTACACCTCTGCTTGTACTGTAGCCTACATACAGTCACAGTGTACCCATACAGTCACAGTATACCCATACAAGTAATAATCCGCACAATAATCAGCCATTAACAAGCAATTACACATTCTTATATACAAATAAGTGAATAGTAAATACATTTAGCAGACACTGCTAAACCAAGACCAATCCCAATGCATGTAGGTCTGCTGTGAGGTTGCTTGGAATGGTGCACCTTGCCTTAATTAAGCTCTCACACACCATTATATCCTTACACCGCCCACAACAATGTGAGGAGAAAGCACTCAATGGGGGAAGAGGGTAGCAGGCACTAAGTCGAGAAAAGATCTAATTACGATCCTAGAGAGAGAGAGAGAGAGAGAGAAAGAGAGAGAGAGAGAGAGTGCCCCTCACGTAATCTAATCCAGATGACTGATGTCAAGGAGGGTCGGAAACGCTGGAAATGTGCCACAGTCGGGAGCGGACATAGACAAACGCAGCCTCGGGCATCGCTGACTGCCTCTATAAGCGTGGGTTTAAACAACGACCGTGGGAGACTCAAGCTTGACTCAGGTTGCTGCCTCGTCATCTCCATCTTGCCCTGCTGCTCTCTCTGCACTCCACTATATCCCTCCATCAACGTTATCTCCCTTCATCGGAGAAAGTAATAAACCAGGGAGGGCCGGACACTTTATCATCCCAATGAGTCAGAGCAATACAGCAGCACTAGGAGACAGCGCTGAACGGGCCCTCGCTTTTTTGTTTCAATCAACAGGTGTGTTAAGTGTTGTGATTTACATTAACAGTGGAAAGACTAGTAAATGATAAGGAAGTAAAAGCATAAAAGGACAAACGAAGGGCCTGTGATCAAGCCTACTTGTGTAAATCATGATACAGTATGACTTACAAGGATGCACTTGAGCAGGTGATTCATCTTTACAGTCCTGCCTGATGTTTTACAGCTACAGTAACTTCCCCCTGCAGGCTAGGAATAAATGGCTTAGGTTCCTGTTGGGGGGGGGGGGTGTCTCTTGACTATTCAAATGACATCTCTGAAGCTGCAGGGAAGCCAAAGAAACAAATCTACAGTATACTGTATGAAGGGGCTGTATGAAGATTGGCCATGCCACTCTCCTCCAAGACAAGAGAGTCTACGAGGGGGGATGGATGATGATTGTCTTTGCAATTTCTCCTCCTAGACAAGAGAGTCTATATGAGGAGGATGAATGGTGATTGGCCATGCCATTCTCCTCCAAGTGGACGAAGTACAATATGGAGCTCTATAGGTCTTGTATACGCCCTCAAACAGACCCGGAGTTCTATTCTAGAAACAGTAGAACACAATTAGAACTAAAGTATACAGACATGACAACACCATCCTCAGCCAAGCCATTACTTTTACATGTGTTGATTGACATTATGTGCACTTAGCAAAGTGTGCACTTTATGTGCACTTAACAAATGATTAGACACGGCTTCAACTTAGAGTAAGGTTTTAGCTCTCCTAAAACCACTGGAAAGGCAAACAAAAATGATGGCAATGGCAACTAAAAGAATAGTTATGCAGCTTAAACCAAAAAGGGACGGGGGCTGGAGGGTTGCGCCCTTCAGATGGTAGAAAAGTGGGGTGATTTGAAGGTGCTCTTTGGCAATAAAGTCGATAATCACAAAAAACAAGCAGGAAGCCAAGGCACTCTTCTTATAAATAAAACCGCTTTAATTAATAGGCTAGTTGAACTTGCTAATTGAACTTGAAAACAATGCCACTAGTTATGCAGCTTTTACTTCTGTATATTACTGATAGATTGCGCCACCACCGATGATCTCCCCACAGGTGTTACACCAGTTTTGAGAGAGCAGCATGCAAGCTTAGATAGAGGACTTGTAATAGATGGTAAGAGATAGAGATAGAGTGTAAGTTCACATCATAGCAAGAAGATTCTAAAGCCATGTGATCCTGAACTGTGTGGAAATCACCTTAGATTTAAGGAGAAATGAAAGCGTGTTGACCATGAGTGGGCATGTGACTCAACTCACCAAACTGTGAAGTTATAAAATACTGATAAATATGTGTTGCTGAATCGGTTGCAATCTGCAGTAAAGCATTAAGTTCTGCAGAACAACTTAGCCATCTCCCTGCTGCTTTTGGTGTCTTCTGGCACACAACCATAAGGATAATTGTTATATTCTGGAACTTAATGAACTTCTAAACACTCCCAATGCAGAGATATTCTAATGATTGTTTACTTGTCTTGCTGACATAGTAATTACAGAGAAAACGAAACCTACCGGCTTCCCATCAAGCCTTGCACAAATCCTACGGGATCAATATAGGACAAACATAACAGATATGCTTTCTTTGCTTTGTCTGTTAAAGTCATTTTTGATCCATATTTCAGTAAACTTTATGCAAACTCATTGTGCCTACTAGAGCTACTCCTCTGTGCTGTTTCAGGTGTCCACCCACACTGAGTTTGTGTTATACTGTTTTGCCTGAACACTAGGGAACCTACCATGATGCAAATAGCTCAAGAGAGGAACACAGGAAGTCGTGTGAAATATTTTCACCACACGTCTGGTGTGTCAAAGTCTGCTTGATGCAGACCTGGGTTTTCTTTTTTTGAAAAAAAAAAACGTAATAAGAAATGGTTTTGTGGCCATACTGTACCAGTTTACCAGCTCAACAAACTCTTAGTGGGAGCCTGATCCAGAGTGAGCATTACCCTCATAAGCATGTGTGTGTGTGTGTGTGTGTGTGTGTGTGTGTGTGTGTGTGGTGGAGGGGGGGGGGGGGTTCAAACGGGGACGTGAGACTCAGGGTGACTCTTAGTGAATAATAAGTGACGCAGAGGAAATATCCTTTTTAAATGACTTCAGGTCTTAAGTCCTTATTAGACAGCCTCATGGCTACGGTGCCCATGCCAAACAACAGGACCTCACCCATTGTAATCCAATCTGGCTGATCTGCTGCACTCGTTGCTGCTTTGGTCACCAACTTGGTGCTGCACACTTGTGCCCCTTTCACACTGATAAGCTCAGCAAATTATCTAGACACTGTGGAATGAAGAGGTCAAGGCCCTAACCTGTAGGGAACAATCAGTCAAAGTGAGCATAATCAGAACGGTTTAATGTATTACTATTTGCTAATATATCTGCCACTTCAATTAGCTTGTCCTAACATAACTAGTGAGCCTACATGCATGAGTAGCACTCTAAAAATAGGCTTGTCACCAAGGATAGGAAGCTACATTCCATACCAGGCAGAAGTGAGTGAAATCTGTTTTCTTTCTTCCCATGGTGTGATACAGATCTGGGCTGCATAAACATACCATCATGCAGTACCATATTCTTGTTGTTGGGGATTGATATGGTTTACGGCAAAACTTATCAATGTGAGCATCCATGGTTTTTGGAAGATACAGAGTTAAATACACTTCGCTTATAATTCCAAATGTGAACGGTCAAGACCAGCAATTCTGTTTTGAAAAGTGAGGCCTATGAACGCAGTCTAGAGACACCACGTTCATGCTGTGTGCATTCTGTAGGAGTCGCAGTTCATAATACTCAGCTTAATTCTATAGGAAAAACTGTGTCATGAGTCCTTCAGATATGACAATAAAGTGTTTGCCAATTTCATATATACAAGGACCGACTGCTCTTTCATGCACAGAGTGCTGCACTGATTGGTTATCACACAAAGTCTTTTGTCTGGATCATGTTCTTTCTTACCTCACAACAATCGACTGAAAATCACCTTGTCATTGTTTGAATGGGAGAGAGCTGAGCCCGTGACGCATTGCTTAAAGAAGGGGTAAGCAATTGATTGTAATGTTTGCAAGTCTATTCTAATCTTCATCCATCACCACAATGTTTAGACAGGACTGAAAAGAGCAAGGCTCATCATGACTATGCAAATTTTGGGGGTCTAGGTTTTTCTTTTCTGTATGGAAAAGATGCAAATTAGATCATAAACACAGTTTATAGTCCAATGTTATCTTGCACTCTCCCATAAAAAGTACACACGCGCACACACACACACACAATATAGCCTAGAAATGAGATTGAAAATCCATCAGTGCTGGCCTAGACTCTAGATGTCCCCACCATTTCAACAGCCTAATGGTGAACTCCCTCTGAATGTGCAGGTTCCTGTTCTCAGAGCTGTGAGCTAATCTAATTCTTGACCGCAAAATTAACCTTTATCGCTGGGCCATCTCTTGGTATCCTGCTGGAGTCATCCTTGTTAGCTTGTGCTGGCCTCTATAGTTTACAAAAGTGCTGATGGAGCGCACTGAAATGAAATTGTTTTAGTGTTTGCCGATGATTGCTTTCATCGTCCGACTTGATGACGATGAAGGCTGCTGTCCGTGCTCCAGAGAGTACTAGACCGTAAACTGTTCAACCCTTTCACGGACGCCCCGTGAGAAAAAGGGTCAGGGGAGGTCAGCGACTGCACGCGACTGACCACAAATTAATGATTTAATGCCAGGGCTTCAAATACCTACTGGGGCACGGGAGGGCTTCACCCAGCGTAACCCTCGGCGACGAACAGCCATTAATTGCCCAACTGTGTGTAAGTTACAGTAACGATCGGTGTTGGAAGAATTTTCGCGATAATCCCCTTCAGCACACCAAAGTAAAACCCCTTTTGCGTTCATTCGAAATTAGGACACATACGGCTGCACCTCCACAATTAATTCCTCCTAAATGTGCGGCAGAAAACACTGGCAGAACACAGACATAAGTAGGGACGCCACTGACCCACTTCCCTCAGTTCACCCCTGTTCTCCTCAGCAACCGCCACACAATAATAACGCATGCTTTTTTCTCCCAAGCCAACGGTTTGACATTCAGCATATCAGCACGTCTTAAATGGACGGTTTCATGTGCAAACCCCTCCCCCCCCCTCCCTGCTCTCTGAGAAATGTAAACTGAATGGGCACAGACTGTAAGACATAAGCACAATAACATTGAGAACATCAACCGAATATATGATGCAGATAATCATGCTGTTCTCTCCGAGGTGCCAACCCAATCCGATGTAATCTAATCCTTACGCAGTAATGTCATATGCCCTGATTAATTAAATCAGTGTGAGTAGTAACCATCCATGCCAACTGATGGCCACCCTGCCTGACAAAGCCCCCAGAATAAACTGACAAACTGCCGTGCTATGGATACCATATATCCATACAGTCCATTCCAACCTTTAGAAGCCACATACGCTTACCACATCTAACCTCAAGCTTAACTCTATGAAATATTAGCATGTCTTAAGAATAAAGACTGACACCAAATGATATCAGCTACAATGTGTATATTACTACAAAACAACAGGCTACTTCAAGCGTGCGTAGAAATATTTGATATTTGAATGCCTTTTGCCTACAAAGATGTAAAACATAATATGCAAAACATTTCTTCAATCATTACTAAAAGGACAGGACAACACTCTTCTCAGCAATACAAAGAGTAGCTTCACTGAGAATTTGAATAGCTATTCTTGTTTAGCCCGGGAGCATTCCAGTGCTTCAAAGTAAGAGTAGCTTTCAATTGTATTACGGATTTCTAGGAAGACAGCAAAAAAAACAAGAAAAAGAACAGAAAGAGAGCTAAGGACAAGAAAAACAGAGTGACACTCGCACTGAAAACCAAGCATCAATAATACATGGACAGCAGCATGTTCATTATGCATCTGAGTGCATTTATTATCAGTCAGTTAACCCACACCACCTCTTGAGATGATTAACACTTCTACATAAGTCATGACATGTCCATGATGAATGTTAGATAAGCAAAGGTGTCAAAGGAACATAATAGTGTGTGTGTCTGTGTGTCTGTGTGTCTGTGTGTCTGTGTGTGTCTGTGTGTGTCTGTGTGTGTCTGTGTGTGTCTGTGTATGTGTGTTTCTGAGAGATACAGTACATGTACATTCTCTATTGATCATCAAACAGCAATGACTGACTGACCGTCCATTTGAAAACCTGCTGCCCTGAAAAGGTTGCTCTGAAATGACACAGCTCAGCTGGAGCTGACCGAGGCTGCGGCCAGCACGAGCACAAAGGCCTCATGGCTGCCGTCGATAATCAGAGAGATGCGGCACACTTTTTCTCTCCCTCCCTCCCTCCCACTGCCGTTACCTTAGATGCCCCAGCCTTTGAGAGAGCAAAATGAGCTCACTTAAGGAGCACAGCTTTCCAGCCAGACAGTACCGTCTGAGCCCTCTTTCACTATAGTGACTAGGGAACCTGGGCTTCAAACAGCACTCGAAAGAGCATAATAAGCTGCCATGCATATTTGACCATGGACTCGTTGGTGCTTTCTTTCTCTCTCTCTCTGTCCCTCTTCCTATCTCTGTCCCTCCCTCCGTCTCTCTCTCTCTCTCTCTCTTTCTTTCTCTCTCTCTCTGTCCCTCCCTCCGTCTCCCTCCGTCTCTCTCTCTCTCTGTCCCTCTTCCTATCTCTGTCCCTCCCTCCGTCTCTCTCTCTTTCTTTCTTTCTCTCTCTCTCTGTCCCTCCCTCCGTCTCTCTCTCTCTCTCTCGCTTTCTCTCTCTCTCCCTCCGTGCGAGCACGAAAATGAGGAGAGAGCAAACCTGGTCAAGCGTTCAAGGCTTCCCTTTCCACCGCCGGCGCAACATGTGATCTGACACGCGGCGCATGCAGGGACGTGGCTGGCGCACGCCCGCGCGGCAGGGTTACGCCGGGTGACGGCGCTTTGCTGCGGGAGGTGACCCAGAGATGAAACGCGCGCGCGCGGGTGCATCGCACGGCGGAATAGAACATGAGAGAACGGGACAAAAACAGACGACAGCGACGGCTCTCTCGGTTGTCAAAAGAGGGACGACCACAGAGACGCTGTCCTTCTGTGCCAATTCATAACAGCCCCGATTCAATTTACAGCACTGGACGGGCGACCTTGAGCACTCGAGCAGTCTTCCAAAGAGACGGGCATCGCCAAATCACTTTGTGTCGCCTGACAATATTGCAGAATAGGGGATGTATTTCGGCATTGAAAGTTGGAAGATGGTAGCATGAATGATACCATCACCTGTAAAACCTCAGACTTTGTCCCTCATCACAATGCGGTTTACATAAGCCTATACACACTGCCTGAACAATCTCAATCTCTGCCTCTCTGGCTGCGCCTACATCACCGGTCATCTGAACCGTGATGGATCGGTAGAGGGATTCTTTGTCACTATAGATTAAATAAAACCACTAACCATGAATGGAATGAATTGCCCTGGGTAAATATAATACATTACGCTGTTATTACTGGACTGTGGGCGGAATGTCATACTGTTGAGTCAATTGAGTACAGCCAGCATAACGCCTATCTGGCATTAGGCACAGCCTTGATGGCAATTCCTTAATAGTAAAAGTCGTATACGATTCTTTATCTTTTAATGTGAACAGTCCAAGGCAAAATGGCAAAGATCTGGCTTCCTAGTCACGGATGCCAGAAATAACCCCACATCTAACACAATGAGTTCTTTCATGTTTTGTTCCCCTTTGCCTTTGAAGAAAACCCATCAGCCCCCTCATCTACCTGTGCAGCATAGCAAATATTAGCTTCACTAAAGTCCTGTGGACTCTTTGGTGGTCATAATAGCCCAATCATTGGAAAGGGAAAGGTTATCCCTGTCTTACATTGATAAAGAGCATTAGGAGAGTGTGCCTACTCATAAAGCAGTTCAACCTTACCGGCCTGACTGTACAATTAAGGCCCAAAGGAATCCATGCTTCATAGCATTCCTGTGTAGAAATTACTCTAGGCCTTGCAGTTATGGCCAGACATCTCCTCCCACATTTCATAACCTTTTCTGGAAATATGCTATTAATTGGGAAAGAAAGGGCCTCAGATAACTTGGAAGGCTTACATTACATTGCACTGTATTTGCCATTTCTTTTTTTCAATAACGAAGAATCCATTAAATTGCTTCATTTGAAAGTTTCTAAGCTTCTGAGTTTCAAAACTCAACTTCAGGGTTTGGTAGGTAAACATGCATTATCTTACACTGGGCAAACCAGTTGGTCAAAATGAACTTGAAATGGTTACATTGTAAAAATGATACTATAGCAGTTCTGAAACTATTCACAACTTCAGAGTCTTTACAATGGGACCTGCATTGGGTAAAAAAAAGTGCCCATCACATCTCTACTTGGGACAATAGAACTGGATTTACATCCAGTATTCCTAGGGCCATAATGCAATATGGCAATAGTGTTGCTTTCCATGCACTAGGACTGGATGGAGCAATTATTGATTTGACCTAATGTTTGTCATGACCCAAACTGTACCGCCTATATGTAAAGTGGATGATTCAAGCAGATTGGGATTCAACTAAGAAGTATTAACCCAAACAAAACCAGATGAATTGTAGTGTGTAATTCAGACTGACATTCAACATAACGTTTTACAGACTGCACTTTTATCAACAGCCCCATGTGCGATTTTCATGTAGCTTAAATAATAGACAGGTAGAGAGAAGGCAAAGCCTAAGATATTCTGTGCTACTTTCCCAGAAGGAGCTACTTATTTTGAGGATGATATAAAGAAGCCGGCTTGTGTAGAACATAGTTTAGAATGACTTGTTCACTATAAGGCTTCAACTCTTTCAATATCAGTCATTACAATTGAACAGTAGCCGGAGCAACAAGTGAAATGGGCCTAACCAAACACTCAAGCTAGGTGGCATCGTCACCAGACATGGCATTTCATGAATCAAGTCTCTCAATGTTTAACCCATCATTGTGCCCAATGCACTTAATGTGCCTAAGGCACAATATAGCTACCATAAGGCAGGAACATGTTGAAGAGATCGAAAGCCATATTACTTAAATAGTCAATAACAAAGCGCAAATTGTGTCGGATGGAAGTCGAGGAATAACTCTTCGGGGAATTCTCTGGACTGTGTTTAAGCCCACGATGCTGGTAACTAGGGCACGGACTGAGAGAACTGCCTTTACCTCGCTCAACCTCTTCAACAGTAGAACATTCTCAACTGCAAGTCGCGGTCATGTGCAGTGGGCGGCTTAAGCCGTGCATATGTCTATTGCCCCATTTATGCATGTCATTGTATGTAAAACGTAGATGTGTCTGGCTACAGTCTACGGAAAATATGCTTAAAGTCTTAGCAAAGAGGTCGCCATGGGGATTTTATGAGATTTGCAGATCTGGTTCGCAGTTGATATGCACAGCAAACTATCGACTTCATATCATCCTAGCCTACTCCATGTTCACTCCATACAGCCAGTGTTTTCATTGGAACAGGATGCAATTGACAGTGCCAACTTCGGAATCAAGCACAATCGACCCCATACGATAGACTACAATGACACGATACAATACTCTCCATTCTGGTAACCATGTTATTTCCCATTGCAACATAGTATCAACATTGAGTAGGCTACCAAGTCATTCTCATTTCCGCGGTGACACGCAACAACTCAGCATCACCTGGGATCTGGAATTCTGTGTTGCTGGGTCGACTTCAGCAAGATATTTGTGTGATTCGGTTGACCTGTTTTGATGTGAGAAGGCTTCGATCCAACCTGTCTATTCGTGTTTGCTTTCACGTTTTGGTTGCCATGTCAGTTGTGAACCGGGGTTCGTAAGTAAATTCTAAAATGAATGGGTGTTAGACGAGGAGTTGGTCTACATCCTACGTCGCCTACGGTGAGCGCCTTCATGAAGACAACACATTTGTTCCCTCCACAAATAATTGTGACATTGACATACGAGTTAGTCTAACTTGGCATACAACTTACCCAGAGCGGGCGGTCCGATCCACAGAAAGGTTCCATTTGGCTCTGGCACTTCAGTGGATCACTTCCTTTTGTCGTAGGTAATGTCTAGGCTGTCTCCGTATGTTTTATCCTCTTTTCTTCTTCCGCATAAAG
The DNA here is from genome assembly GCF_963854185.1 of Sardina pilchardus. Lineage (NCBI taxonomy): Eukaryota > Metazoa > Chordata > Actinopteri > Clupeiformes > Clupeidae > Sardina > Sardina pilchardus. The sequence continues at coordinate 8,315,665 of NC_085015.1, read as the reverse complement.
AGGAAACACACTCTCAAGCGCACACACATACACACACATACATCTACGTCGGCACATGCAAGCTCACATAAAGTAGACTGTCCTGGAAAACAGTCGACCACCTAAAAAGCGTTGGGTATTGGTGCCCCTGCCTTGACCCTCCTCCTTGCCTTCGACGCGTGACGTTGGAGTGCGCTCCTTCTTCCCTCGCCGTGGACGACAGAAAAGTCAGTGGGAGGTTGTCATTACATTACAGGGTCCGCCCACTATACGCGGGCTTTTAAATGTGGTCACGCCTCAGGAAGCTGTACTCCCACAACACACAAGCGCGTACTCGCAATAGTTTCATCATTTTATAACTATTGCGTGACATTTTTACCTTATTTTTACAACAATACCATCTCCCACAGGAAAGATACAGCCACTTGCCTAACCGGTATGTTACATTGTGTGCCACACTTCCAGAAATACCACATTGCATTGTACTTATCTCTGTATTCAGATGCCCATCATCTGCACTATAGATGTCCAAACACTTACAAAAGAAATGCAGTTACATTTAGATTACTTTAAATCGTCAAGGGATGTGGTGTTATTAGGAAGAAATAGAGTAAGGAAATCAACTTGTTGCCAATCAAATCTTTACAGATTTGTACACAGATGATAGGAGGTCTGAAACATACAATTTCTGACATTTAGCCGCTTAATCTGCATAACAAAACAGTGTTACAGTGAACAGAGGAAGCCTCCTGACTACCAGAGGTTCGTTTTGTCCTCTCTAGAGGACATCTGTAAACTTGAATATCTCCCAGACCATGCATGCTACTGAGCCAACTCCTATCGTTCTCTACAGAGGACATTCAGGACTTTTAATTGATACCAAATTTATGGGGGTGGGGTTTTGGGAACTTCCTCTTTTTTTCTTGTAATGTCCTGGGTCAAATTGACCCAATTTTCAAGGAAGAAAAGGAGAAAGTTCCCAAAACCCCACCCCCATAAATTTGGTATCATGTAAAAGCCCTGGATGTCCCCTTTAGAGAACAAGAGGAGTTAGCTCAGTAGTATGGTGTGGGAGATATTCCAGTTTAGAAAGGTCCTCTAGAGAGGACAAAAATGAACTGCTGGTAGTCAGGAGGATAAAGGTGCATTATTGTTTCAACTCAGAAACAGTGTTACATCATTTCAATATCCTCCTGACTACCAGCAGTTCATTTTTGTCCTCTCTAGAGGACCTTTCTAAACTGGAATATCTCCCACACCATACATACTACTGAGCTAACTCCTTTTGTTCTCTAAAGGGGACATCCAGGGCTTTTACATGATACCAAATTTATGGGGGTGGGTCTTTGGGAACTTCCTCCTTTTCTTCCTTGAAAATTGGGTCAATTTGACCCAGGACTTTACAAGAAAAAAAGAGGAAGTTCCCAAAACCCCACCCCCATACATTTGGTATCAGTTAAAAGTCCTGAATGTCCTCTGTAGGGAACGATAGGAGTTGGCTCAGTAGCATGCATGGTCTGGGAGACATTCAAGTTTACAGATGTCCTCTAGAGAGGACAAAACGAACCTCTGGTAGTCAGGAGGATATGGACGTGGTCAGTTTCTCAGAGTTCCCTTAAAACAGTCAGTGAAAATGATTCTAATAAAGCAATAAGCCCCATGAGACAGTAGGTTCCAGTGATTTAAGAACAGCTGAAGGGAAATTGTTATAGGCACAACGCAAACTAGAGTCCATTCCATCCTCAAGATGTCCCCCTTGGCCATGACATTCCAACTAGAGAGTTGGAATGTAGGGAGGTTTGTTTCCAACTTACAGTATCTCCCTGTACAAAGCTATGAAGAAAGGAGCAGGGGGCATCATTGTGTCCTGCATGTCTGAGATGGAATTTCACCACAGTCTGAGCACTGGGATTCCATTCTGGGCATCTTGCCCTTTTTGACATTGATTTCCTACATGGATGTTTCTGAAGGAGCCCAGGCAACACTGTTGAATGGATACAAGAGACACCGGAGAAGCTGTCCACACTATGAACCACCTAGACAATGAACAGTCGATAGCTTTGGCGCACTGATGTTGCTGGCTGAGTATGTTGCCTACTGTAGGTATGTTAATGGCTCTACATTTCTGGTATGGAGGATCTGACAGTATCGCCATCCTTGGCTCAGGCTGACACTGCCTTGGCTTAACAAGGAGCTGCATGGTCTCGTCATATTTCATTTGCTTATTTTAATTCTGGAGCCATTTTTACAGGCCAGAATCTACCAGATTAAATCACATTCGAATTTAAAATTGCATAGATGCACAAACATTTGTTTAACAGAGGGAGAAATATTTTTGGAACACGTTTTGCTTATTGGGTGTTTACTTTTTTTTATTTTATTTTTTTCTGTCACAAACCCCAATGAAATGCATTAAAATGACCAGAACCTTGTAGACCACGTAGAATGGTAGCAGTGGCAAGCGCAACCCCAAAAATGATCAACACTTTCCCCATGGCTCAATTTTATCCATCACACGGATTCACCCTCCACCAGAAACACACATTGAATTGACATGGAGGGACATCAAAGGCTCTGCACATCCAAAGAAAGAAAATACATTACGAAATTATAAGTAGGCTGCAGTAGGCGGCCTACACAGCTTTGATGACTTCGTCCATTAGGGTCTACACATTGGACGTTTTTCTAGACTCATCCTCACACGCCCTCTGGGGGCCACTTTGGATATAGAATTGGACAAGTTCATTAGTCCTCTCCAATGTGATAGGAAGCGTGTGATGTGATGTGTGAATCTTGTCGATTGAAATCGACTTCAAAATTGACTTTAGATTTCTTTACTTCACTATTTGAGGAGTGTGTCATAAATCAACTGACAATATTATGAAGGGGGAAAAGTTAGTGTGCTTGTTTACATAATCTGCAACACTTCTGTCCCCAATCACAATGCATTAATGGTCTTCAATCAGCCAAAGAGGACACATGTAACCCCTCTCCTAGTTACTCTCCACTGGCTCCCTATAGTAGCCAGAATTAAATTTAAATCTCTCACTCTGGCCTATAGGACACTGACTGGATCTGCTCCTAGCTACTTCAGTTCTTTGATGAAGATGTACATTCCCAACCGCCCATTGCGATCTTCTGAGGAGCGTCTGTTATGTCGACAAACCATACATGCTAGGTCAAACTGTAGATCCTATTCTTCAGTGGTTCCGTGTTGGTGGAATGAGTTGCCCAGTGCTCTCCGTTCAAGCAACAGTTTTGGATCTTTTAAGAGGGGTCTTAAGGCATATTTGTTTAATATGCACTTAGTCTTTTGAGTGTTTGTTATGTGTTATGGTTTGTATAATAGTTTTGTTTTGTTATAATTTGTCCATTGTTAAAATTTGACATTTATTCTGCTATTGTCCTTAAATTTAGCCATACCTTGCTATAGTTATTGTTATTATATAATTAACTGAGTGACTTATTTGATTGCTTTTGTCATTTCATTGTTTTATTTCTCATTAGATTAGTGCTTAAATGATTGTTGTATTGATAATATTGCTATTCTCCCTATTTTGTAATTGTTCACTGTTATTTAATTTGTATTGCTATTTATTTGTATGTCGCTTTGGACAAAGGCGTCTGCTAAATAACCATAACCATAATGCAGAGATAAAATTCAATATAGAAATATGGCCGACAACTATTTCTCTTGGAATAGAAAAATATACAGAGGTAGGCTAGGCCTATTCCTACAGTTTGTCCTAGTTGTCAAATGAAGCACTGACCACGAGGTGGAGTATTTCTCAAAGATTACATCGATTATACAGTAATAGCCGACTCATGAGTAATAGAAGATATACGGACATAAAGTTAACCAGCTGTTTCACATATTTGAGGGAGTTGTGGCAAAGCCGCACCATTCTAATGATTAGTCTGGCTGAAAGTGCAAGGCACCACTTCCATACCGGTGGAACATGCTGTCTTTGTCTTGAAGTTGCACTCAAAGGACACCACAGTTCTTTCAGCGTGAGGATCCAATGTAGCCTTCCTTTACATAGCCTAGAGAACGGAGACCCGTGAAAATTCTCACTCAGACCCATCCCTCTGAAAGTAACGTTACACTCAGGTGGGCTACGTCATTACCAATGACGCGTGGAATGTCAAGTTTTCGGGATTTTGAAAATGCATGACCACCCGTGCTCACATGCAGATGACAGATTTCATGGTAAGCCTCAGAGGTCGACTACCAAGATACAGTAGATACAGTGTATGTTTTTCCAGAGTAACACAGCGATCTGTGCAAAGCATCCCAGTGCATCCTCATGAAATTAAGGAATGCGCAGCTAGCAAAAGTTTTTAGTGCCATCAAAGACGTTGCCTACCAGCGAGAAAGTAGCGGCACCTTCGCGTGGAGTAGGCCAGTCAGGTCCAAAGTATGACCTCAGAGGAACGAGTCTTGGGGACATCCAAGGCAACGGTTGTATCACCTGTGAACCTCCGCAAGCTCAGTTTTGGGAAGGTCGGAAGAAAGCAGAGCAATGGATCAGTTCAGTGAGTAGCCTCATACGTTTGTATCTGTGGGCTATGCTTTTTAAATCACGATTTACAAAAGTAAAATAGAGTACTTTTGTGGCAATTGAAAAGATTTAGAGAAAGAATTTGGAAAGAATCAAATGTGGTCTCAGATCATTCCCATTGAGCACAGGGTTGTTCAGATTACTCTAAACTTTTGTTTTCTAATCGCTAGATAGGCCTGTGTGTTTTATAAAACTTGTCATCATCACCCACCTGGATTTATACTTTATACTTATGTGGTGTTTTGGTTTCTCATGTAAGATTACAAAGCATATTGTAGCCTACAAATTGTTATTTTATGTAATGTAAACGTAAACTACCTCACATGAGATGGAAAATCTGTCTAAGGAATGTTTCCCATGCTCTTTCCGCCAGTAGACAGATTCTAGGTTCTTACAATTAGCTCTCTAATTAATGAGATGGAAGCGCCATTATCTGCGCATTCATGAAAATAATTTGGCTCCAGGATTTGCGCATGTTCGTTTCCAGGCTCTGGTTAGGCTATGCCAGTTACATCTTGATTCAATTCCATTTAATTCTGATCTGTGGGATCATAAGGTCGTCAGAGCAACATGCAGGTAGAAATACGACAACTACATTATTTCCATGAAGTCAATCGTGTTATATACCAAATACGAATCGAGAGTTAATCCCCTTTTGCGAATCGAATTTCTATTCGAATTGGAAGATTGAATACGCATTTCAAGTGTTTCCAGTCAGGAATTCTTATTCAAATTGTTAGACTTTATTTGGATAGAAACCCAGTTTGCGGCTCCCTATGGGTAGAGTGAAGAAGGCAGGGGACGTTTCCCTCACAGTTACATTCACTGTGGGTAAAGACTGTTAGGATAACACCAGGAGTTTGTGTCGCCGGTGACACTGCAGAAATGATGAAGAAAATGTCCAACATGTGAATACAACCAGATAGGTGAAAGATGATACTCCTTGGTTAAAGGTTAGTTGGAGTTGAAATTACATGTTTTTACTCTCCTTCAGCTATTCTCTTCAAAACATGTGTACACCCACATGGGCCTACATCCTGACAGAAAACAGTGAAGAAACATTGCACTCATATTGTTAAGAATTAACTTATGAATCTGAAATGCTTATTAAGTAGCCTAATGATAGCAGTTTTAGAGAAGCAAAAGGCCCTGCAAGGACAGTACATCACAAATGGTCCACAACAAATGAGATGTTAGGGACTTGAAGTCTACAAAACCTCAGCTATTCTAAAATCACTGTAAACTTGGGCTATACAACAGACCTGATTTCATTGACTGACACTAGAGTTTACAATTATTCACTTGTCCCAATGACCATAGTCTTGCACCACATTTGGCAGTTCCTTTGACAGATTAGTCATTCAAAATAACAGCCTCTAGTGGACAAAAATCATCTGACCTAGTCCTTAGAGAGGTCTCAAGGCGCTGAACTATACACAGTTAAGAATTTTGATACCAATTATCACGCAGATAAGACATTGGCAAGGGAAGGAATGTCATTACTTTTTGAAGCCTTATTTTATTTACTTCTCATTTAATAGTATAATTTGAAGGCTTGATAAGGCTGAGAAGCAGGATTGGATATACAGTAATTAGTTTTATTTCTGGCACGGTGTCATTATCTTTAAGATACAGTCATACAGTAGATTCCAGAATGTTATAGAAGTGGCCAGCTGGTGTTAATTCAGTGTTAGTGTCATTCAAAATTGTATTGTAAAGTTTGTAAAATCTCCCCTGTGTATTTCATAGAGTGTAGTATAAACATCACAATGACAAAGTTGTGTGGTTGATGAAGAGGGTAACATCAGGCCTACCTCATTCCAACTCTCAAATCTATCAAGACTATTTAACTGGTTGCAGTTTTAAAACAACCACATGTAAGAACGTTGTAGGTTTTGACTTCATTGTTTAAGATTGCGGATCCATGATTTGGATCATGTTGTGGCAGTGTGAATAGAAGACAGGGTAAGGAGAAGGTGCTCATGGATGTTCAATATGAAGGGGAAGGGGTTTCAGCTGATGTAGTGGCACACAAAGAATGAGGGGGGTTTAACAAAAGAAAAAAGAACTCTTGTCCCACACTGAGCTAAGTGGTAAGAAGATTAGTGGATTGCTCAGAAATAATCTGGAGTTTATTCTTTGATTTATTCAGAAAGCGAGCACGGCAAGGCACAAAAGAGCACCTGTTTTAAGAAAAAAGTTCTGTCTCGGTTTTGTTTCTTTGTAAAAAAAAAAAAAAGATTTCCAGTGGGAGTATCGTCCAGCAGAATTGGTCGTTGTCGTTCTGTTAGAACTAGGAGAGTGTGGTAGCCAGTCGGCCGGCATTACTGTCAGTGTGACCGGCCCAATTAGCATCAGAGTGCTTTCCCCCCGTGAAGCCGCCCAGCCCAGCCGCCCACACTCCCCTTGTCTCAGCAGGGCCAGCTCGTGCAGCAGCAACAGCGGCGGCAGCAGCAGACCGGAGGCAGAGACCACCGGTCACCACCGGCAGCCGGCCAAGAGCAGGATCCGCCAGCACCGGCACCGGCTGTCGGCCGTCTTCAGCCGCAGCGTCTCCACGTTGGGCCGGGGGGACGGCATGGCCAGCGCCAGCGCCGGTGCGACCGGGGAGGAGAGCCTGGTGGCCGACGACCCCTCCGAGCTGTCCAATCACGTGACGGCGCCGGGCATACTGAAGATTTTTGGCAACGAGATCTGCGAGGGGGCCAACTACAAGAGTGTGCTGGCCACGACCCACTCCAGTGCCAGGGAGCTGGTCAAAGAGGCACTCGAGAGGTGAGAGTTTCTGTTATTTGAATGGGCTTCAAAAATCTCTTTCATGTGCCTCCCAACATGGGCCTTCTTTCATGGGGTTGTTTCAGAATGAAAGATAGGCTACTGAATTCACCGTAGGATGGAGAGATGAAGTAGAACTATTCCCTGACTGCCTTTAAAGTGAACACAGGCTAGCGTGTATAAAAAAAAACCTTTCAAATGTCTGGAACAAAAACCCAGAGGAGCTCTAGGAACCTAGATGTTATTTAATAGCATTTCTGGGGACAAAAGCGAGAGAGAAACAGCTAAGACACCAGGGACAGAGACGTATTGTGACAAAGTGATGTTAAATGTATGTGGGCACAAGCCTTAGTTTGATGCTGAATGGTGAAAATACCAGCAGAGCAATTATAAATTCCTCTGGGAATGTTAACCATGCTGGCAGAGGCCATACGTCTTAGACTCAAAATTCTTTCCTTCTTTTCATGCGATGTGACCAGATATACAGAATACAACCCCAAACCAGAAAAAGTTGGAACGTTGTGTAAAATGCAAATAAAAGCAGAATGTAATAATCTGCAAATCTCGTAAACTCATATTTATTTGTAAAAAGGACACAGACAATATATCAAATGTTGAAAATGACACATTTGACTGTTTCATGGAAAATATACTGCAATTATTTAAATATATTCTTGTATATTAAATAGTATTTTGTCATTTATATTCTATTGTGTTGAAGAGGATGGCTTCATATTTTGTATTCAAATACTTCAAAGGTGTGTATTTTTGGTAAAACCAATAGCCTACATTTGGTGATGTAATGACATCATAAAAGTGCAATGTAATGAATGTAGCCTCTGACTGCTGCTGACTTAGTCATTTGCCCACACTTGTGATCATAATATTGAGATTCAGGAAGATGTTCCAGTGCAAAATGAGTAACTTGTAGGTTGCTCACACATGCTACACTCCCTCTCATACCATCCTCAAGTTTCTTGGGAACATTAATGATCAGCTTTTTGAGAACTTTAGTCATCCAATCGGAACATATGGAACCGGTTATGTGGTAGCCTTGCAACATTGCTCAGTCTGGGCATGCATTGACTTGTCTTCGCTTTGTAACGCTTCACAAGTTCAGTTGTGACTTTTTGACTGCATCTCTGATTGGGTATTTAGGCTATGAGATGTAACAGGCAGATCAGCATAGTTGAGCTGTTGACTGTTTGCAGTATGGCATGTCTCATAGGTAGAGAAAAGCTGTCGCTCTCAAACACTGTCCAGTTAATCCACAGTCAGGGTACTGATGAAGGAATAATATATTATTTGGGTGGGCAAGACACAGTGCTTGGGTGGGCTGAGCCCACCCTGGCCCCTGCCTAGCGACGGCCCTGATCTGGGCTAAAGAGGAAGGAGGACATTCCAAGCATCCAACCAGAGACGGTTGAATCCAACCTATTCAACTTGTTTTAGTGTTATGTTCGGAACACAACATTTACGACTGTGTGGAATTGCGTTAGTGCCTACAGCATGGGCATCTTGCTCATCTGACACTGCACAATCAAATTGGAATGATGTATGCAGGTTTTGAGCAACATATACTGCCATCCAGATCCAATGTCTTTTCCAGGGGAGATTCTCCATAGAGGAACAGAGTTCATGCGCTAAAATGGCCTGTCTGCAGACCAGACCTGTCGAATTAGGTGCATCATGTCATGAGCTCTTTTCACATTGATAGACGCAAAATTTGCGGGAAGAGGAGACATCTTCTTGTCGCATCGTGTGTCTAAAAACGTGGTGAAAATTTGCCGGCCTGTTTTGTCTGCTCCATGAGGCGGCTTTTTGGGGGGCCGGGAGGCAGGACCAGCTAGCAAATTAAAACGTGACATGCAACATAAAACGTGGCATGCAACAGCGGGCGTGTAAAGTGATAGTCGTAAGCCTAATGTGTGGAACTTATACTTATAAACATTATAAAATGGGATACAATAAACAGAAAGCCTCTTCAGGGTGCTAAGGCTAATCACCATAGCCTTGTCTAGCCTGTTAATCAAATGAATGTTTGAAAATAATGTTGTGCGTCATGTTATTGAAGAAGAGACTGAAGAGTAACGTTGTTATTCCCTGATGAGTCAAAGTAGCTAGAGTTATGTTATGTTTGCTATTCATCTACAAATGCTTTTCTAATGGATGCCAGAACATGCATGTTACAGTTTGGGTAAAGCCTGTTGTCGCAAGTTTTGGGCAAGGTCCATTGGTTATAGGCTGAATCAAAAACATATCCCACACTGTTGAACAACTCAAATCCCATATTGTGCAGGAATGGGACAACATTTAAACATCAAATTCAATTCAAAACATATTTTCCATAAAATAGTTCAACATTTTGTTGTTGTCCATGTCTTTGCTGCTAAATATGGGTTTATGAGACTTGTATATATTATCACATTTTGTTTTTGTTTGCATATTGCACAACATCCCAACTTTTCCTGATTTTGGGTAGTGGGATTGTTCTCACATTTCCTTCCCCCTGAGCAAAGAGAAAGAGAAGTAACCATGTCAGACGGGTGGCCGGTGGCTGTCTTTGTTGCTGTAATAGACTGTGTGACAGAGAATAATCAGAAGGAATTATACATTCAGACGCATTACTGTTCAAGTCTCCCCACTGGTTTTGAGTCTATTAGCTCACACGTAGAACAGGGGTTGATTTACTGTGCGCTGTGTAATGTGTTGTTTACTCCACATGATGATGAGCATTTTGCAACAGAACTAAGTAAATCATGCCTTCCTTAGAAAACAATAGCTGGAATCTGCATACTGAATAACTTCCCTCACCAGTGAAAGAAACAATAGGATGAAGCACAGCTGTTTCCATTCAACTTTTATGTAAATACTACATTCAAGCCAATGACCGACGTGTTTGTTTGCAGCCCATGTGTCATATTTGAATAAGTTTGTTAATTGAACACAGAGGATTGAGTCATTGCGACCCCATTTTGTGATCCCATCTCACAGATACTGTCTGAGCAAGGCGGATGCGGATTCCTACGTGCTCTGCGACGTGATTGGCTGCATTGGGGACCATCAGTGGAGGACCGAGTGCCTCCGTGTCGTAGGTGACAACGAGAAGCCACTTCTGCTGCAGTCGTTATGGAAACCCAGAGAGGGCTATGCACGCCGCTTCGAGATCCAGAAGCGTGCCAGTGTGGAGGAGAGAACTTCCAAGGACAAGGACACCGTGACCGCAGGTAAGATGCCATCCTGTAACCACCACCGCCAACAGCAACAATAGAGTTTCTTGGTGTTTTGAGCCCCCAACCTTGTCTTCAAGGCAGCGCTGCCTGGAAGGCGCTAGGGTTAGGCATGGGTTAAGGTTAGGGTTAGGGTTAGGGGTAGGATTAAGGGCCGATTAAGGGGACGAGTCCGCATATTGGAAGGAGATTTCACGGTTACAGTGCTGGTGCAGCCGTTACAACCTTGAGCTCAATGCATCAAAGACAGTGGAAATGGTGGTGGACTTCAGGAGGAGTCCTACCCCGTCCCCTCCCATCATGCTGGGGTCAACACCGGTGACCAGGGTAGAATCATGCCGGTTTTTAGGTCTGATCATCTCCAGGGACCTGAAATGGCAACTAAACATCACAACCCTCCTCAATAAAGCCCATAAACGGATGTACTTCCTCCGGCAGCTGAAGAAATTTAAGCTGCCGAGGCCCATCATGACTCAGTTCTACACCACCATCATTGAGTCCATTCTCACACACTCCATAATCACCTGGTTCCCTGCTGCAGCGGCCAAGGACCAGGCCAAGCTGCAGCGGGCGATCAAGTCAGCAGAGAGGGTGATTGGCACTCCCTTGCCCTCTCTCAAGTCCCCCCATGACACCAGGGCACTGAAGAGGGCAAGTAAGATCATAGCTGATCCCACACACCCACAGAACTGCCTCTATCCTCCCCTCTGGGAGAAGGCTGCGGGTGCTCAGGACCAGGACGACCCGCCACCGCCTCAGCTTCTACCCCACAGCCGTCAGACTGATTAATGCGGCTGGTCCCTTACCACCCCCCCTACCCCACTGAGTGTCATCTGAGTGTCACTTGGACACTGAACTATGATTATGACTGATGCCCATCCCATTGCACTTTACTATTATTAATATCAGCACTACCTCTACAGTATCTATGCACTGTTGTCTGTCTGTTGCGTCATCACTGTCTTTGTCTAGCTGCACTATACAGTATGTATTGAAGAAAACACACACTGTATTGCTGAAACAAATTCCTTGAACCTTAAGTCAACAGTGGCAGCGATTCCTGGAAGACGACGTTGGGGCCTCAAAACACCATCGAGCAACAATAACAGCAACAACAATAACTCAACTCTTTCTTTTTTCTTTCTTCAGACTTGGTTTTAAGCTTTTTGTGTGTGCTTACAGTAGGGTTACTTCAAAGTGGTTGCTATCTTTTCAGCTCCAACATTACAAACTATAGATTCTATAGTTTGTAATGTTATAGTATAGAGCCTTGGACATGGTCTTGCTTTTCATGTCGACCAACTTGCGCTTTGTGGTTTGCTCTACCAGTGCTGTTTGCGGCATGCTCATGTTTGTCCATACGCCCCTGTTGACCTTGGTCATGGTCAGTACTTACCTACCCTGAAGGAGAACTCATTGTGAGAGTTTTCTCCAGTCTTCAGTTGCTTTGTGTTGAATGTGGGTCAACACAGTGCATGACAAAAAAAAACCTCAAGCTGAATGAAATCTGTGGCTTGAAACATGGACACTGTTATTAAACTGTACTTCAAGAAACAGAGGCATTCAAAAGCTGGGTATTACACCACCATTACAAGTCCTGTTTCCTCTGCTAGAAATGCTGGTTTTGTTCACCGTTTTTTTTTTTCCGTTCCCCTTCTTTTTTCTTGAGGCCTCAACGCCCAGGCCCGGAAGCTGCAGAAGACCCGCTCGCGCGGCAAGTCCATCTTCCTGGACATGATGCGGCGCCGGAGCCAGACAGACGGCGGCCAGGGCCTGTGGCGGAGCCGCAGCGAGGCGGACATCGTGGCCGAGGAGGAGGACCCCGAGGAGAGCCCCGAGGGCAGCCCCGACGCCCCCAGCAGCCCCTGCGGGTTCCAGGTGGGCCCCCCGGGGGAGAAGACGAGCGGGCCGTCCGCGTCGCGGGGTGCCGGCGGCGGCGGCGCGGGAGCCGTGGCGACGGAGGAGGAGGCCTACAAAGCCGCCCAGTGTCCAGCTCACGAGCGGGAGGAGACGGAGAGCAGTGACGACAACGGCACACAGTACTTCATTCACCCGCCCTTCGACCTGCCCTACTTCCTGCTTCTGCAGGGCTACAGCGCAAGACAGGTGAGAGGACAGACCTGCTCTATACCACTCCTTCTCTGTCTTTCTCTCCCTCCCTCCAACCAACCCTTCATCCCCTCATCCGATCTCTCCTTGATCTCTCTCTCTCTCCTCTCTCGCACACACTCTCTCTCTTTCTCTTTCTTTCTTTCTTTCTTTCTCTCACTCTCTTTCTTTCTTTCTTTCTTTCTTTCTCTTTCTTTCTCTCTCTCTCTCTCTCCCTCTTGCTTGTTATCCTGCTCCGTCTCCTGCTCTATGTTGCCTGTCACTTTCAGTACCAACAAAACAATAGTGCTACTGTTGCTTCGGAATTTCTGGTGTGAAGATGTTTATCAAAGCTCCATACTGTGACACTGGCAGCCTTCAGATAGCATGGAAAAAAAGATGGGGCCAGTGGTTTCCAGAGCTGCCTTCTGGTAGTGAGTGATAACGTGTAGCTTATCACCGGCTTTAAAGTCCGCTTATCGCAACAACATGGAAGCGAGTCTGCTAAATTTGTGTAATATCCAGATTGGTTGCAGTTGCAGAATAAAGCTTTAGAATTTATAGACCCTTTTCCAGATAAGAAGGCAACATTATCTGTCGCTACTTGTTGAGTTGCAATTTCCATAAAAGCACACATTTGATGATCTTACGTAGTGTACACTAGTGTCCACTATGGACTGTTTAGTGCCCTTTGCACTATGCACAGGGTTCTCATCATTTTGATCCTGTTTGAAATACAAAGAGAAAGAAAGAGTGTTTGTGAGAAAGAGAGAAAGAGAGAGAGAGAGAGAGAGAGAGAGAGAGAGAGAGAGAGAGAGAGAGAGAGACAGAGAGAGAGAGAGAGAGAGAGAGAGAGAGAGAGAGAGAGAGAGAGAGAGAGAATTTGAGGGGGGTGGGGTTGTGAAAATCTCCCGAAAGTGCCCATGAGTGCAGAAATAAGCTGGGCAAAAACACAGTCCAGGAAGTGCTGTGTGCAGGGCACCACACTCAGAGGGTGGGCTTGCTTCCTGGCAGATTAGCGCTGACCAATGAACGATTATGCCCACGCACACACACACACACACACACACACACACACACACACACACACACACACACACACACACACACACACACACACACACACACACACACACACACACACACACATATGCACAGACAGACACACACACACACACACACACACACACACACACACACACACACACACACACATATATGCACAGACAGACACACACACACACACACACACACACACACACACACACACACACACACAGACACACACTCATAAGCCGTTTCTGTATGATCTGGATGGAACACCACTGAGGGAATGAATTTGTTAACATGCAACATGCATTTTACCAACATAAAATAAGAATTAACTGAGCTGCCACTTTGGTGTTACATTACAGTAAACAGAATTGTTTTTGTGCAGAACAAAAAAAATCCCCACTATCTAGCATGTATTGCTCTCATTACAAAAATATGAGGTAGACCGTACAGACATACAGATTGTGTTCCATCATATTCAAAAATGAGAGGAGATTAAAATACAGAAAAGCCTTAAAAACAGTGTTCAGCAGTCACTCAAGTATATCAACACATTCCTGTAACCTTAACCAAATTACAGTTCCTCTGCCTAGACTGATGATCGTGATGTTTTTGTTGGAGGTTGTGCTGTCATCTGTGGATTTCTATGGCCCACAGGGTCCACCCTATAAGGTTATCCCAGAGAGCGCTGCCTTTTGAATGACTAATAAAACGTTTGGCTGGAGTCTTGCTGACCTAATGGCACTGGCGCACCTCTGTGAGTGTGCTAACTTGTACACACTTCAGTCTGTGGACCTAATCTAATAGAGGCTAATGGCTAATGGCTAACAGCTTTAATAGCTTCCCAATAAACAATGGCTTCAATGGAAACCAATGCAGGGGAACTCCAAATCAAGGCCCAGGACTCCTGCAAAAAAAAGGAGTAGATCTTATGCGCTTCTGCAAACATCTGGTGCATCCACGGCAGGGGACAAGTTTATCAAAAAGAGGAAGATACTGGAGCAGCATAGTACTTAATGTCTTTTTTAATGCAATGGCACAACAAAAGAGGACTCCTGCAGTTCTAGACTGAGATCCCTGGGTACTTCTCAAATTCTTATGGACCAGCTAGGTAGCACTGCTCTGGTCTAGGGCAGAGGGGGGGGGGGGGGTTATGACTAATCTATCCTATTGTTGCTGCCCCATCATTCTTTGTGTAGATCAGTGAGGAAAGAAGGGAGGATGTATAAAAGAAGGCTAAATGAGAGGCACCCCATGCCGTTTGAGAACATGTCGTTTCTGAAATGGAACTTGGACTGCGACGTGTGTAACCTCCTGGACATGGCCGCATGGCAACAATGTTCACCGTTTCTCTATCCCCCCCAGTGTATTTCTGGAGCGTGTTGCTCCACTCTCGAGTGACTCGACACAAAAACGTTGTGCTCGGTTCCTCGGAACACTGATTCTATTCAGCCGGTCCAGACGGGCACCTCCACACTCAAGTCTCTCTTGCAGTGTTGAAATAATAATCAGTTTCACTCGTGAGTGCCAGCCTCTGTTATTTGGTGGTTGTCCCTCAGAACCAGTCACAGATCAGTGTCAGCCGCCTAAGATCTTAAACTGTTTAGAAATGATTAAACTTGCAGAGTTGGTAAAACAAATGTCTTCTGTATTACTGGTTCAGATTTGATGTAAATACAATGTTAGATTGTGAGAGTATTTTTTCTCTTAGCCTCATATGTCTAAAAGGAGGTTTATTTGGTGTTCCTTGGAAAATCAGATTGTTGGTTGGAGCTGTGTGATGATGACTTGATTTTTTTTTTCTCACGGTCTATATTTTTTCCCTCTACTCAGGACTTTATTATTTATCCGATTAGCGGGGAAAGCACTGTGTTTGGCCACGGTGTCAGTGTAGCTGTTGGTGAGAAGGAGTCTTCGTCTGTGGACGTTTCGCTCTGGGCCCCAGACATCGCGTCCCAGCACTGTGGCATCCATCGCCTGCAGCCCGACTCTTCAACCCCAGGAGAGGAGAGTGATAAGGGGCCTTGCGCTACCTCCGTGAAGCCCTTCCAGGGAGCCGTGGTCAAGAGGAACGGCGTCGGCGTGACCCAGGAAGTCTCGTTGCGCAACGGCGACCTCCTCGGCCTGGGCGAGTACTACCTGTTCATGTTCAAAGACCCCACCGCCGCCGCCGAAGGCCTGCAGCCTTACTGCGAACTGATCTCGGTGCAGATGCCCGACTCGCCGCTCGCGGAGCCGCTGTGCAACACCTGCGTCTCGTCCAGGACGAACCCGTCCAGGAGGCCGAGGGAGAGCGCAGACGTTCTCCTCCTGCCCTGTCTGAAGGGTTCCGAAGGCCAGGAGCTCTCCTTGGTCTACGACGCGGAGCACGAGGAGAACGTTCTGAGGGACATTTTTTCGGCGGCGGTGGCTGGACGCGACGGAGAGCCCAAACTGACACCGGCGCTCCTGCTGTGCCTCTGTCTCCAGCGGTCGGCCACGCACTTCAGCACAGCCAGCCTCCGGAAACTTCTGCTGCGCATCGCCAGTGAGGTCCAGACGACAGTATGGGTAAGGGTTCTCCGTTGGTAGAGAAAATAGATTTAATCTCATTGTTGTTTTATAAGCCTAGTTGGCAGTCATAGTCAATTCAAGCTTGTTGAATATGTTTTTAATGAGACTTTTTTTGTATTATTTATGCCAATACTTGTCATTTTTTAACCACAGTCTTCTCATTTGCCTCATTACAGCAACACGCAAAGGAGCTCGCTGCTGTCCAGCCAGAAATGTGAGATACAGCTTGTTATTTCTCCTAATTACTTAAGGGAATATATCACCATTAAAAGTCATATCTCTGTATTTCTGCAAGCTACAATATCTCTTACATATTGACCAAAGGACTAGCGAATCAATATTGAACATGTAGACAACAGAACATACAGTACCAGACCATGAATGACTCATCTTCCTCGACTGTTGTTCCAGGGCCAGTGCTAGCAGTCAAGACCCAGAGGAACTGCAGCCGCTGACTATTGATAAACTGGTCCCAGGCCTGCAGCCGTTGGTCCTGTGGATGGCAAACTCCATCGAGCTGCTGCATTTCATCCAGCAGGAAGTGCCTCGGCTCCTGCACGGCCTGACCCCAGAGGAGGAGCAGGATTACAGGGAGGAGGAGGACGAGGAGGCGCACATCGGTAAAGCCTTGAGACTCCTCGTCATTCGTGTGACATGCTGTGGGTTATTTGAATATAATGTGTAAACATGTTTATTTGCTGCTGGCATTAGATACAACTGAACATAGGTCTATGCTTTTTCCAAGGCTATGCTTCTTTTATTGTGAATTCACACACAAAGACACATGCACTCATCTAATATACTATAAAAAAGAATTCCAAATTTGTGCTGTAGGGGATGTTGCATAATGAATGAAAAAGGCCATTAATATGTGTGGTCCTGACACGTCTGCTTCTGTTCGATTCTGACCTTAGCACTGCTGGAGATGCGTTTGTCTGCCGTGCGCCCAGCCAGCGAGGAGGCCATGACGGTCCTGGAGGAGGTCATTATGTTTACGTTTCAGCAGTGTGTCTATTACCTCACCAAGGTCAGTCTGACAATTCTCTAATTAACTGGTTTCTCTGAATAGGAATATGTGAGCAATGTTACACGTACTTTTCAAGACTCTCTTTGTGTTATGAATGTTAAGTGTACTGTGTCTTTTACACAACATGGAAGACATTTGCCTTAAAAGTTCTATTTGTCCGATGTCTGGTATGTACTGTAGCCTGGGCTGAGGTATCACTGTCCAGACACTGTTTAGGCGGTTTCTCTGACATGGAAACTGAGGGACAAGGGTTTTTGTTGTGAGACATATGGCTTTAGGGAGCCAAACATAGCTAAGTTCAGTAAGACTAGCCAAAGGAAACTCTAAACTGTCTCAGCTACCAAGATGTTCTGGCACGGATCCTGTTGAGTCTAGTTCCCCAGTTCTCTTCTCAGTAAGACACTTAAGGGTTGCTGTTTGAATTGGGTACACCTGTGTCCTCGTCAGGTATACAGGGCGACTTTGACAGAGCAGAATAACATTTTTGATTAGAATGAAATTGTAAATGACTGCTGAGTCATTTTACCCAGACCCAGGTGAGCAGCGTGAGGTTCAAGGGTAAAGCTCCTTCCCCGTTGCCTTCCTCTCACCTTCCTTTGTAACGCCACAGTGCACTGATGCAGGAAATACCTTTCATCGCAAGTGCAAGTGCAAACTCATTCTCGCTGCTACCTCAGCAACCTTAGTAACTTTCCGAATCACTTTCTGAACCACTACTTCATGTACCGAAAAACAATAGAATAAACAAAAAGTGAGATTTCATTTTATAAGTGAAAGGACTGATTTCACATGCCACAGGAGTCTCTCTTGTGGCTCAAGACACTCTGTTGATAGTCGGGTGGCAGTCGGGTGGCCTAATTAGACTTTGGACCCATCAAAACTTGTCGGGTACAAGTGGGGATTTGAAAAAAGCTTACACGCTTGCCTGCAATTCTGTGTTAAAACAAAGGGAAGCACGGGGCACTCCGCACGAGGGGTTAATTGGGACTGACCCAAGCAGTAGCGCTGTCCTTTGGCGGGCGTGATAACGGCGCTGCCGCCAGCGTGGACGGAGATAGTGACGCAGACCTGTGCTGTGCCGGGCGTCCAGATCGGACAAAGGCCACATGTGGAGCTGCTCATCTGTCTTTGTTCAGACAGAGGCATCCTTGACGTCTGTTTCCTGTGCAGGAAGGAAATGGGCTTGGAAAGCCGGGCATCTCTCTCTCTCTCTCTCTCTCTCTCTCTCTCTCTGGTCCCTCGCGGGAGAGGAGCAGGGCAGCCTCACTGTTAGGCGGCTGCCGCTGGAAAGTCAACTGGCCTCAATCACGTTTAATGAGAGCCTGCTGGACACACACACATATACACACACACACACACACACACACATTATGAATAATCCCCGACTAGATTTCCGAGCCAATGTTTCTGGTGGTATAGTGGTCACCCTGAAATGCTCAAGCCAAGTGAATCGTGTACAGTGTCCAGTGGACGTACTGGACAGCACGAGATAGAATCTATTCAGTGTTGACTGGACCAGCGAATCAGGAATCAGACCAGAATATCATACTGTTAAAAAAAACATGGAAATCGTGACGTAGAAAAAGGCTTAGAAAAAAACTGCAAGAAAATAATAATAATTAAAAAAACAGCTGTAAAACACCATCAACACTTGGATTTGGTCGGCCAAAGTAATCAAGATAAGCACTCATAAAAGAAAAGAAGTAAAAGTTGTGTTACGAAGTGTGGTTATCATGGCTATTCATTCACTTTTATAGACGGAGTTACAGGCTGTTGAAGACTGTTTTTTTGTCAACAAGAAATGAGCCATAGCAATCAGAAGATGCTTATGTAATTGTCATGGTGTAATTCACAAGTATGGTGTAATCATGGATCATAAACAGACTCGCTTCATTCTGCCTCCAGGTCTTGCACAAAAGTTTTTCGCAAAAATCCCACTGCATCCCCATTCACATCCACTGAAGGGAAAAAGCTGCTTTGGTGGTGGATATTATGAAATCAGGTCACTGAGTGATTCAGTTTCACTGCCTGTGGAATGGGGCGGCAGGGGCAGTCGGTGGTGGTATTATGTTGTGGTTCTGGGATGGGTTTTGGTAGTTGTGGTTTTCCATGCCGCGTCTGTAGTCGCGTCTGTTTTCAATAGTCCACAAGTAAAATGGCTGCATTGTCTGACAGCTGGCCATGAGAAAACCATTACTTTAATAGCTCGATGTAAAGCCCCCGTGTATAAATCCCTCAGGCAAGTATTTAAGATTGTTCATTCAGGGCTCCCCAACAATCCGTCCGACTGTATGCAGGGGTGTCTTTTTGCATGATTCATTCACCCAGTCAGACCACACCTTCTCCTCCTCAAATGATTTACTGCCTCTGGATCTGCTTTGCAGAGTAATTCCTCTTAAGTTAGCAAATGCAGGCTATATCTGTTTAACTGGTAGTGAATAATATTTGCATTAGATCTCTAAACTTCATTGTACACAGGCACATATGTTCATGGACATGTTTACATATCAGGGCTATAGATAAGTGATATCAGGACTCAGCTTCAAAATAATATTTGGACTTGAGTTCTAAAGAGCCATATTTGGTTACGTGGTGTCTCCCTCCCAGTTGTTTTCTGAGAATACTCTTCCCTGTGGCATGTCTGGCGGTTATCTCACCCAAGCTTTTTACCTTTTGAAAAATGTAAATGGTTTCTCTCTCCGCGTGCCGTATGAAAACTGAGCTCTGGTGTCTCCTCTATCTGAGTGGTTGGCTTGTTATAACCTTGGCAGCCACGCTGCGAGGCAACGATGTGCAGAATTTGTCACGCTGAAGAAGGGAAGCGAGACAGTGGCCATCACATCAGCCTCAGCACACAGATGAGTCCAGTGGCAGGTGCACGGGGCAGATATGAATGCTCTCCCCTCTGTATGCTATAATACATGCGACTTGGAGATACTGATTCTTACAACCTGTCTGTGCTCTTGAGCTTTCCTACAGTGCTGACTATGTGCTGATTCCACATGGTTTGGCAGATGTGAATGCTATCCCCTCTGTATGCTATAATACTGTACATGCGACTTGGAGATGATGAGTGTGTTTACATGGACATTAATATTACGATATTAACCTGGTTAAGACAATATTCAGAATAACGTCCATATTTGGAATATTAATGTCCATGTAAACACACTCACAGATTCTTACAGCCTGTCTGTGTTCCTGAGCTTTCCTACAGTGCTGACTATGTGCTGATTCCACATGGTTTGCCATGTGTTTGGCCAACACATGGATTGCAACTCTTTCATGAAAACATATGGAAGGGCAGAAGTGATGGATGGATGTTGGGTATTTGTTGGACATTCTTAGGAGAGTAGCAAATGCTAATAGGTGTTGCCGTGGACTGTTATTGTATGAAAGAGCAATGCCTGTCTGTGTTCTAGAGCTTTCAAAGCCTCAGTGGGAGGTTCTTAAGGTTGTATCTTTACTCCATGTGGGCCAAGCTTCAGAAAGGTAGCTGAAGAGAGACGTTGTGGAGAAGACTGACGAGGTTGTTTATTCAGCAGATTGGTCGAGCGGAGTGTGTTTTTGGGGAGGTGTGTTTTTGGGGGCCATGGCGGACGATACGAACTGAATGCCAGTCGTTGTTTCTGCCCGCTCTCACCAAAACACATTTGACCATGTTTTCAAAAAGCGAGTGTGTTTTTCTTTCCCCCCATTTGGCTTTTTGGTGAAAAAACAAACAGCGGTGGACCCTGTTTCATTTGAAAAGCTAGAATAACAGAAAACGAGATGAGAGAATCATGTAGGGGATTTTTATACCATCCTATCTATCAGAAAAGGAAACACCTGCCAGGAACATATAATAAAAAAAAAACTGTGATTGTGTGTTTTTGTTGGTTTTTGATTCCCCGGAGAGAAAAGTCACACACACGTGTGCTGATTATCCCGCTGATAATTCAACAGAAGACCTTTGGAAAACACAAAAAAAGAGGACCAGTGTGTTGACCATGGGGCAGATTGCTTTTGCTCTGTGGACGCTGTTCCCAGGCCAGGCCCCTTGTGTGAACATGAGCTGCTCTGTGTAGAGAAACAGAGAGAGACAGCCTGGTATGACTCATGGCTGTACTCACAGTTAAAGGTCTTTGCCCACTAAAATCCATGTCCCCCCCCCCCCATTTATCAAATAGGCGTACAGAACACTGCAGTAAGAAAACTCATTGATTGATCCTAGACGGATGCGACAAAAAGCAGAAATATTGAATCTGTTCTGTAAGACCTTATCGATGGACGAATGTTTTTTGAGATGATTTGTACCTGTAAGGTCAGATTTACTGTAGCCTATGTCACGTAACAATTTTGGACCAAAACAAAAAACCCATTCCCAGCATGCAATGGCTTTAAATTTCTCATTTGTTGCTGTGCTGGCATTTTTTAGGGATAAAGTCTTAGATACATGGGCCGCTTTTGTTGAGCGTTGCTTTTTGCTCAGTGCCAATATTCCTAGGCCAGATTCCCACCATGAATAGGAGCTGGTCTGTGTTAAAGAGGAAGATGGCTGAGTATGACTCATCGCTGCACGCACAGTTAAGACTGTCGTTTTTCTGTACTTTAGTGGACAATAAATTAGCCACTGCACTTTAGACAATAAATTTAGGGATGTACGTATTCATGCATGGTATATACAGTACTTATATCAACTTAAATGACTCAACTTAAAGGACATAACAGTGAAGTTCGGCACAGCTGTGACATGGTCATAGAGCTGGTACTCTCAGACACACACACACACACATCCACATGCATGCTGGTATGGGTGATGGGTGCCAAGTGTAGGGGGCTGGAAGCCTCTGTCTAGGGTGGAATTATCTCGAACAAAGCTGGTGTTGTCGCGACTTGGCATAGGGGCCATAAAGGACCTTCAGATGGAGTCGGGGACGGGGGTTGCCCAAATGGGGTGGACACAGACGGGGTCTCTCACGAAGCCGCACTGGTCTCCCTGACCTCCCCATGTTCATGGGTTTGCGCGTGCATATGCATGACACGCTCTCGGCATTTCACACAGGTCACTATATTTAGAGGTGGACTGCATGCGCCTTTTGTGAAGCAGACCATTGATCTCTCCAGAGGGGAATTCTGCAAGGGTTTGTTGGTTGTGATATTGTATGTTGTTAAAGTTGGGTTTCACAGACATGACTGATTAGTCTCTCTCTCTCTCTCTCTCTCTCTCCCTCTCTCTCTCTCTCTCTCTCACACACACACACACACACACACACACACACAAACACAAACACACAGGTGATTTCAGGTCATCAGAATTACTATTGATGAGTTCATCTAGATCTGGAGAGCACTATATGGAACACTCTCTTGATGATGATGGTTGCTAGCAATTAAAGTGAATGAAAATGGCCGCCTTAATGCCTCAAAATATAGACAAATATAGACATTTCCTTACTTTCTCGGTCAGGTATACCAGCGATACTCATATCAAATGTGAAAACACTGGATGGAATTGGATGTTTACCTCTAAAATGCTTTCATGGCATGTGTGTTGACATGTGATACTGGCCTCTATAACATTTCCTCAACAGCATTTGCTATCTGTTTGCTTTGGGTTGTGTGGACTATTGCTATCTCCCCCCGCCCCTCTCTTTCTTTCTCTTAACACACGTATACACACACGTCACACACACACACACACGCACACGCACACGCACACGCACACGCACACGCACACGCACACACACACACAGACCCTCAGAGGTGAATTCAGGTAATCAGAAGTGGCATTGATGTGTTCAATCAGGTCTGCAGAGTTGCGCTGAATGGGAGGTTTGGAGTGATTCAAGTGATGAAAGCTGTTTGCCTCAAATATCCTTTTCCTATTTGGAAAGTGATTTCCTCTCTTTCTAAATACTATAGAGGTTGCTTGCTGTATACATGTTTGGATGGATATGTTTATCAACTCGTGTCTGTTGACATGATGCTGGCCACTAACCACCCCCTGACACTCAGAGACATGTCTATATTTATTTTTATTTTATTTATTTCTCTCTCTCTCTGTTTTTCTATCCTCAATTTACATATGATATTTGTGACATTAGTCCCACTATACGATTCTTGACAGGAACAGAACATGCACTCGATGGATGGAGTGACTGCAATGTGATTCTCAGACACATTCTGAGCATTCTTTTCTTAGGGGCTGGGGGGATTGGTGGAGTAAGAGAAGGATAAAGGGAAGGATAGAAGGAGGGAGAGAAGGAGGGAGAGAAAGTGGCATGAGTTGTAATCTTATCAGAGGCATTCCTCGTGAACCCTGCGCTAGTCGGACCATCCTCTCACAGGCCCCTCAGGAGCAGAGTCGCTAACAGCGGGGATGACTGTGTTTGTTGAGGGTACTGCACTCAAGGAATCTGTGGTAAACTGGTAGGACCCCCGAGGGGAGACTAACAGACAACAAATTGCACTCGGTCGGCTAGTCGACGGCCGATTCCTTCAGTGCAGTGGCCTCAACAGTAAACAAACTGTTTGCCCAAAGCTCATGGGGCGTTTGTCACTGTAAGTGTAATTGTTGAAAATATTTAGATGTATTAAATTATGCACATTCGAGACGATATTGTGATCAAATCCTTGTATATGTGTATACTTGTATAACCAATATACTTGTACTGATTATTTTGCAAGAAAAAGTGATATTTTCAATATTCCTCTGCTCCTTTTCCCCAACTGAGCAAATTCTGTTAAATGTTTTAGCTGTCTCTGAAGAAAATGGTCTCATTCTCTGATCTCACAATGTCAGTGTTATTCAAGGAACCCTTTAAGCCGAAGAAGGTTATTGGGTCCAGGTGACTGTTTTCTGAACGTTCTCCGCTGTACTCACAGAGACCAAATTAAAAGTCACACTTCTTTCTCATCAAAACCTTTTCCTTTTCTTGGACCAGGTCCTTTACCCTTTGTTAGCAAGCGTGTTGGACAGCCACCCTTTCTCCGAGACCGGACAGCTTCTTGTGCCTGAAGACCTCAGCAGTCTCCTGGCCGTCCTCCAGAGGGCGCTCCAGCTGGTGAAGGACTTCCAGGTGCATTGGGAGATTGGCTCTCAGCTGCTTGCCTACCTCTTCTTCTTCATCAACGCCTTCCTGTTCAACCTCCTCATGGAGAGAGGTAGGCCTTTAGAAACCTGACCTTGGACTTACGAGCTGTTTCCTGTACATTCATTAATCTGAGCACCAAACCAAAGATGGTCTAGTAGTTAACCATCTTTGAGTAAACTAAAAGCTTTTTTTTTCCCAGTGATTTTCTTTGGTTTTCTTTTAGTCTAGGACACTATGCTTAATCCATGCACAGGTAACCGATCCCTAGTGTCCCTAGACACTTAATTTGATCAAGCATTTGATGTGAGTTGACATAAGATGTGCCCTGACGGATCCCCCATGTGTTATATCTGGTCCCTGCTAAGGGAACTGAGGTTACAGTTGTAACTCAGTCATTCTGTATATGATTGTACTTTTTGAATGTCAGCGATTCTGATGACTTGTCATGTTTTGACAGGTTCTGGAGGGACGTTTTACCAGTGGTCCCGCGGTGTCCAGATCCGAGCCAACCTCGACTTGGTCATGGACTGGGCCCAGGGTGTGGAGCTGGGAGAACTAGCGCTTGGCTGCCTCAGCAAGCTCTCCGCAGCGGTGAACCTCCTGGCAACGCCAAAGGAACATCTTCTCCAGGTTAACCTCTTTAATAGTCGTTACTCCGCTTTCTTTCACCTCTCTGGCTTGAATCCCTCTCTCTTTTTTTTTGTTCCTCATTTTTCTTTCCTTCCTCACTTTACTTGTCAGTCTACATGTCTGCATGCTGTGTTTGAATCAGAGTTTTAGTCTAGGATTTTGAGGAGGGTAGAGAGCTGTACAACGTAGCCTACTCCTCTCTACACCTTTCTGATTTTTCTCCCTCCTTAGGGGACTATCAGACTGAACACTTTTTTTTGCAGTGAGCTGCTCATTTTCTAGGTTGTGAAACGCAGCCCCTCGCTTTTTATTAGTCTTGTCCGAAGGTTACCTCGGTTTTTCTTTTCCCCTTACATGCCCTTACATCCACTTCTGTCCTCATCATAGCTTGTATATCTCTCTCATATCTTTCGCTGCTCAACCTCTGCATCCCATGCTGTGTCTAAACCAGGGCATCAGTCAGTCTGGACTTTTGAGGAGGAGGTGCTCTACAATGAATTCCTCTATGCATTAGGAATATAGAACAGGAAATACTATGGAAAGATGTCATCCAAAACATACACAATGAGGCTTAGGAATTAGACCTAGATGAGGCCTCAGACAGGCTAGAGACGAGGAGTGCAGCGTGGGTCCTTTGGAATAATCAAAAAAACGATACATCTCCTGGAAGCACATGTGTGCGGCCCATGGCTTTTGTCTGACCTCGACTGCAGCTCCCTCCGAGGCTCTCGTGTGGGAAAACTGTGCGTTCTTTTCAAATCAGTCCAGCTGATACGGACACAGAGGACACTTTTTAAAAAGTCCGGCAGACAGCAACGCACATCACCCTCTCCAGACGTTATTGTTTCAGCATCAGCATGCAGGAATGCCGAGGCACAAGCTGGAATGAATGCACCGCCACCACCGCACCGCTGCTGCTCTTCCTGACGCGTTTGGGGTCTGCTGTGTGTAGGAGATTAGCGAAATTGCACATTTCCTGTCCTTCAAACGCTTTTTTTTTTCGCGAAAAGAGCCCCCACTCACATACACATCACTATCTCTGGACACATCAGGAGCTGAGTGGTGTGTTTCTTGGGGGAATGATTTACAGGAAGTATGGTCCATCAAAAGGATTAAGTCACGGGGACACAAAGATGCTTTCATGAATGTTGGGGTTACAGTACATGATGCTGTCTTATGGGTTCCATTGTGTGCCATTCTTCATCATGGTATTTTTTCTGCGCATTATGTTATTCCAGATGGTATACATCATCTTGATCTTGATTTTGATAAATGTTTTGACTGCATCTGCACTCGTTTACGTTGAGTCATATTGACAGGGATAGAGTGCAGATGAGCAGGGTTGTTTTCTCAATGCATAGTTGTTACCCAAACTCTTATTATCCCCGCCCGAACAAAAACAATGTTTTTTTCCCCCCTCTTGTTATTGTTTCCCGTAGAAATAAAAATACAAAAAAATAATAAAAACAGGGGTTAGCTGTGGCCATGGCGCTGTCGTGACATCACGCCACCCATCAGGCCATAACACAGCATTAGGCTGGCGTTTTTCTAATTAAGACAATAATAAGTGATAGAATATGCTTGTTCCCAGGTTTAATTTCCTATTTTGCTCTGGGGTGGATGGGTGGGTGGGAGGGGGGAGGTATCGCCATGGTGACTCACGGGAGGACTGGAATGGAACATTTGAGGAGGATGTTTCCTGCTTTCCCACTCGCTCTGTCCATTTCCATTAGCACAGCCATCAGACAGGGATGAAGCCTCCTAATGCGTCCATTTCCCCCTGTACTGACCGTTACGGCATCACCACCAACACATTACCCTGTGCGTCAATGTGCTTTGTTTCTCACTTAAGGATTTCATTCAATTCCACAAAATGAAATGGCTGCTGTTGTGCAAAAATACAAATGTAGGGTCCGGATTTCCTTCGCCTCTGAAACAAGCAAAGTTATTTGTGAATGAACTATACAGTATAGCCATCATGATGTGTTCATCAGTGTTGTGGTTAGGGTCTTGCTCATGGTATTAAATTAGCATAATCTAGCTAACCTATCATTCAAATTAGGGCCCATAAGGACATTAGCCATGCCAGCACAAACAAAATGGGGAAAAATGGGTTACAGTTTGCAGTTTGATAGGAAAGCAGTTATCGAATTTAGTCTCTTAGGGCCCTGTTTTGGCGATCAGAAACGAATGGTCAGAGGTGCAAAGTTTATAGGCATTAAAGATGTGGCCAGTCCACAATCATTAATTTAATGGTGTGATTTTGTGATCAAATGCTGGGCGCAGGGTGCAAAAGGTGCAAAAATCCCTCACTTTATTGAGTGTAAAATAAGAATAAGCCTTGTATCGCACTTTGCGCTTAGTCTCTATTAGTTCATTTGTCATTAGTATTCATATCCCTCCACTAACCAACCTCATATGAAGATAGTATCTGCATCTTTTGTTTACAGATATTTACATAGGAACCATGACCTTCAGCCATGTAACTATGTGTACATCAGATTTGAAAATGTCACAACAATCATGACCTAATGTCCACAACAATCTATATATTTAATTTGTGCCATAATTAGCCGATAAGCACAGCGCTGTCTGATTCACCTCATAAACAACCCACTTCATCACTCCGTGGGTGGAGGGTATATTGTGTAATGCCACATTATGATTACGATGGGAAATGGTGTCTGCCTTTTTGTCTTAACACATGTGGAATACCTCATTAACAGTGAACAGTAAATGCTCAAATAAATCTAATGGTCTCAAGTCATCTGCATTCAATACACAATGTCAACACATTTAATCATACTTTATGCCAACACAGCCTCATGGCCTGGTACCGACAAACTTCAACACACACTCTTAACCACATCACCACGGGAGCCAGGGGTTATTCTGTCCATGTGTAACAGAGAACAGGAAATGCTCAAACAAACCTTGTGGCAGAATCATCTGTATTCAGCCCACAGTGTAAACATATTGTACGGGTTTAAAGTTTTAATGATGCTGTTTTATGCAAAACGCGGCGTCACGGTCTGGTGCATTCAAAGAAATAGAGATCAGAGCTGACTCTGTCTGTTTTGTGTGTGTCTGTGTGTCTGTCTGTCTTATCAGGACACCTGGCGCTCCCTGCGGAACGAGTTTGCGCAGCTGAACCCGGCGCAGCTGCACCACCTGCTGCGGGAGTACAGCCCCGGCCGGGCCGGCCCCCTCGCCTGGACCCCCTGCACCACGGAGGCCCAAGCCGCCTTCAGAACCGGTCAGAACCCCCCCGTCCGTCCGCCTGTTGCGTGCCTCTTTTTTTTCAAGTTTCGTTTTATCTCATGAAAGGGGAGCAGGCTGCATGCAGCTCAGCGTCTCGGATAGATAGGGTTTTTCGCCGTGCCTATAGTCTAATCTAGCCTGGTCACCGCACCGCACGCGGAGGAAGTTCCCACTGGGAATTTTTTTATTCGGAAACAGCTGGTGGCGTCGCAAAAAAAAAATGACGCAGTTATGTTAGATGGTGCTGTGGTCGTTCTGTCTTTGAAACCTGATATTTCTGTTATTTTCATCCTTTTTTTTTTTCGCCTGTGGTCACTGATACCACTTCAGAGCCGAACTGGTCGACTCAGAGTTCAGAAGCACTAATGTGAATTTGGAAATGCATGAATGAAAAGTTTAAATGAACAGCACCATACACAGTGCAGAAATAAACAATGACAGAAACAGACATCCCCATGCATTTGTAGTTAAAATGGCCCTTTGTATATAACGTAACGAGTATAAATGGAACTGACATGATTTGATGAGAGCTATTTTAATGGGGGGGGGGGGGGTTAATATATTTTTGGGGCTTTTTATGCCTTTAATTGGATAGGACAGTAGAGACAGGAAGTGAGTGGGAGAGAGAGTTGGGGTGGGATCTGGAAAGGACCACGGGGCGGGAATCGAACCCGGGTCCCCGGCATGTGATGCAGGTGCCCCAGCCAGTCGCACCACGACTGGGGCCCTATTTTTATGTCTTAATAAGCCGCCTAAGTGACCTCTCTGCATTTCGCAGTGGACATCCTGGAGAGTCTGGACAACCACCCGCCCCTGGTGCTGCCCTGCAGCGGGTTCGTGCTGGAGCTCCGGAGGCCCGTCAGAGACGCCGAGCTGACGGAACAGGCCGCGAGGCTGCAGGAGGTCATCGACCGCCTTCCTCCTGGTGGTGGTGCTGAAACGAACCCAGGTACCACGCAGGTTAGTCACTTAACCTTTTGATGTCATTAGCACACCTGATAATGGCAGGAGAACTGGTGTAAAATAGGCTCTCAACACAATTCCCTCAGCACAAGATGCTAACGAATGATCATGGGTTTGGCGACCATCATGGAGAATGCAGATGAGAAATCTGTGACAGCATTATACTTTACTTTCAGTAAAAGTGTCTGCAGCTAAACGACCAATGTAAAATACAGTGAGTCTCTTTTTCTTCTCCAGGACTCTGTAGTACCCATGGAGGCCAAGGTCACCAAGATGGAGTCTCTGCCCATGGCCCAGCTGGAGGTTGGCCAGGTGGAGCGGGTGGTGCCCCATCACGACGGTGGCGACTGGTCGCCGGGCCCCGTGCTCTCTGCCGAGCCTGGCTCACGCGGAGCCCCTACGAACGAGAAGTCGATGAGCCCGGAGGTCCAGAGCGCGGAGCCTCAGAACCTCAGCCGTCGCCACCACCGCCACCGCAGCAGTAGAGGTCTGGCGCTGGACCCTGCTGGACCCTGCTCGCTCACCCCACCCACCACGCCACAGAGCCTCCGGTTGTCGGAGGCCGAGACGGAGACGGTGACCGAGACCGATCACCACGAGGAGGAGAACGATCTACAGCGCCGAAACGCCAGCCGCAACCACAGCAGCGCGGGAACGCACTTGAAAGGTAACGGCATTCGGTCGCCGGCCGCTCTTCGCCTGAGGGACTGGATCACATCTGTGCAAACACTGCGCCGTGCATATGAATGATTCAGCGTCGGATCCAATGGTTTTTATGGTAACGTTTTCTCAAAGGATACCTCCGGTTTTTTTTTTCCAGTCCGCTCTCTGGCTTTGTGAAATATTTCTGCAGAGTGCAGAGTGCCAGGAAACAAAGATGCATTTTTTTTCTTTCTTTCTCTTTCTTTCTTTCTTTCTTTCTTTCTTTTTACCAACCATGCTTTTTGCTTTGAAAAGTAACTCTCGTTTCCATGTGTCATCTGCGGACACTGTCTTTCTGTCTGCAGACACAGTGAAGAAGATGATGGCAGAGGAAGAGGAGGAGGAGGAGGAGGAGGACGATGAAGACGAGGATGAGGTGTTCGCTGTGGAGCTGAGGAGGGGAGTGTGTGGACTGGGCCTCGCCCTGGTGAATGGAACAGTTGAGTGATGATGCGTTGCACCCCCCCACCCCTCCCTGGAAACTGAACGCTCGTTTGATCTGAACGGTTAAACCAGAGTTATTTTCCACAGATCATTTTTCAGAGTAATTCCCAGACCCATTACTCACCATTGTTTTAAAACAGTTCCTAAACGCACATTTAGAATATTTAAAATGGGTATTAAAATGATGTACGGTTTTAGTAAGATGGGGTTAGATAAGGTTTTGTACACACAGAACTACCAGAGATGTTTAAGGACTTTGGAACTACATAATGAAACTATAAATTGGTCTTGTTAGTAATAATCTCACTGCATGTGCTCCATCTTCCCCTGCCTACAGGACTGATATAAATAGTCAAGAACATATGATTACACTTAAATGCTTTACTTAACCAGGTGAATTACAGGTAGAGAGAATAGATGTTCAAAGGCAGTGGTTCCTAACTTGGGGTCCGGGGACCCCACTAGGGGCCACCAGAGATTGCAGGGGGTCCGCACAATGTTGCCTGGGCCGAGGTTGTGAGGTTATCAAAACTATATGTTTGCGCACACTAAATGTATTAATTAAGCAATAAGCCCCGAGAGGCCGTGCGTTATACTGTATAATCGAACAGCTAAGGGGCGTTGTTAGGCACGACGCGAAGCGCTGCGCGTCACGGTTCTGTCCGTCCTGTCGGGAATTATTTTCCGATAATGACCGCCGTTATACATTATCCCTTACATAACACACCCAATTGGATAATCAAAACCCTGTATAATCCAAATTAAAACACATTTTTGTTTCACATTTAAATTTATGTATCTATTTATTACCCCTGACCTCTGAACTTGCGTAAGCAAGCTTCAGATCGGGCTAGGCTAGACATTAGTAATTCATGCCCGGATCCCCGATTGTTGAATAAAATAATGTCTTTCTAGGGGTTCAGTTCCCTTGTAATACTAAAACAACTATGGCAGGATAAAGTACATTTTAGAACATAAGGGTGTGTGTGTGTGTTTATTTGTTCCCAATGAGAGAGAGCTTATGGACCTGAACTGAACAGAACAGAGTGAACAAGGACACCCAGTGGTAGTGAGAATGAGTGAACAACACTCATTCAAGCCTTCAAGGGAAAAAAGGTCGGGAAACACTGTTCTTAGGGCAGAATTCAGTGCCCTTGTAATTCTACAAAAACTGTGGCAGGATAAAGTACATTTTGGAACATGTGTGTTTATTTGTTCCCAAATGAGAGAGAGCCTACGGAACTGAACTGAACAGAACGGAGTGAACAGGGAGCCCCAGTGGTAGTGAGAATGAGTGAACAACACTACTTACTGTACCGTAACTAGCATTTTATGGCTGGTGCCATCTACACACCCAGATTTTTTTGTTTTTGTTTTGTTTTTAAAGGGCTGCTGTCATATCATTGTCTCCTGTTCATGCATATCATTAAGTGAAGTGGAGTCAAGTCAAGTCACTTTGTTTATGGCACATTTAAAAACAACAAAAGAGCCACACAACAAGTAAGGCAGTAGATTGAAAGAGGAAAATAAAATATATATAAAAGATCAAATTCAGATAAGAGACATTAAAATAGGGATGAAAATATATAAATACATAAACATAATAAAACCAAGTAAAGCAGTACAGGTAAAACAAACAATAAAAGCAAAGGAACTCTTGTTCTTAACTATTAACTGCGTGCAACACACATCCCTGGTTCTGGAAATTTGTGGAAATGCGGTAGCACCAAGGTTAAAAAATTTGAGCGGAACCGGTTCAAGAATGCCTTCTCTGTGGGTAAAAAAATGACCTGAGAGAGAGAGCATATGGAGCAGAACTGAATAGAATAGACTATGTGCACAAAAGGCCCTCTGCGCAGGTCTGTTTCCAGTGGAGCCAGGTGTGTTTGAACCTGCCGCTGTTGTTAACGTAATTAGTGTCTACATGGACTCAGTTGTTTGTTGCACTTTGGAATCAGCATGTTTAGATAAAGAAGGATTTCTGCGTTAAAATTGTTACTATTTGGCAAACACGATATTCAGTGTGGGAGTGAAGATGTAAGGAGCAGAATATAGCAGATGTTATTGCAACACAGTTAACACTCCATAGGAAATACATGAGCGTACTGGAAAAGCATTTTGTTTGCGTAGTCTACTGAATGAACAGTGACATCCAGTGGTAGTGAGAGAGAGAGAGAGGATTTATCTGTGAGTCAGTATACTACATTATATGAGTCATTGGCTGTGTCTCATTTCAGAGTCAATTATTCAATAATAATAATAATAATAATATAATAATCAATTATTATATGATTGTGCCCTGTCTTGTCCAGGAGACTCCACTGGAAGTGGACGGGATTTACATCAGGTCCATCCTCCCAGGCTCTCCTGCAGCCCAGAGCCACAGCTTGTGTCCAGGGGACCGCATACTGGCCGTGAACGGCATCAATCTAGTGGGGATGGACTACCACGGGTAGGTCAACACTTACTCAGCAATGGCTCCACTGGATTCATTCATTCATTCATTCAACCTTCAGTTATTATTTCTCGGAGAGTCATTGAGGGTAGCCCTCATTTTCAATGAAGCCGAGATAAACCAAACGTTTGATGAAGCAAAGTTATGTCTGAGAGTTTTCTTTATTGTATGCATGAGAGTTATTTCTTTTGCATGTGCTCTCCCAGTGGGAGGGATCTCATTCGGCAGTCCGGTGAAAAAGCACGACTGCTAGTGGCCAGGTCCACATCATGGAGTGGGCGGAGCAGAGTGTCACAAGACTGCATAAGCTGACAGTGACCACGGTTGCTGGACTCAGAATGACACACATGTGTATCCATAACCAATTGTACATGCGAATATTTATGATGTCTTTATACACGTTTATACAAAAAATATTTTTCATGATTTTAATATGAATGTACTGTGTGTGTGTGTGTGTGTGTGTGTGTGTGTGTGTGTGTGTGTGCAACTGGTTGATTGTCGTGTTAAAAACAGTCTTTGTGTGAGCACAATAATGAATTATTAATCTTTAGTAATATTTGATGTGCCTTAAGGACATGATATTGCTATGTTGTTTTGCCTGTCTAGACAAGCTTGTTTACCTTTTACTTTGTCCTAGTTGAGGGGGAATAGTCTTTGATAAAATGACATTGATCAGTGTCTTTATCTAGCACATTCAACATTGTTCCAACTTATGCTTGTTTATAGAATATAAATAATTATTTTAATTAACAGTGACATAATGGAGCAAAGGGCAGCTGCCTCATACAGTGTGTTTCTTTTTAAGAATTTTAAAATGGAATTGATGGCGCTGAGTGTTGATATGTTTGTAACCCCCCATGCATGGACAGTAAACAGTAAACAGTACACTGCACACACACACACACACACACACACACACACACACACACACACACACACACACACACATACACACACATACACACACACACAGCATGAAATTGTTTACAAGAGAAATGATGAAGTGGAAACCACGTCTACCTAAAACTGATAATATGATTACATGAACAATAGAGTTGGAACATTTTTTTTTAATTACTGTGATTAAATGTAAATACCATGTTTGTGTTCTCTTCTAATGTCATCATTTATGTGACTCCTTCAATACTGAGACCACGCACTCTCAAAAAGCAGTATACTGACACAGATAGACAGATACATAGATAGATTGATAAACAGACTTAAATAGAAAGAGGGGGATGAGGAGTATACACGAGTTCAAGGGGCAACCACCAGCCCAGCTATCAAGTCCCTGCCATTGATAGTAAGTGATTGCCATTGCGGTGTTGGAGAGCCTGATGGCTCTTGGAATGTCCTCTCTGCTGCAGGTGCTCTTGTTCTGGGCAAGTCAATGTGCGCATTTCCAACACAACTCCTGGTGAGTGCTCTGCTGCAGCCTCAATCCAAGCACTGCAACAATTGTGCTCAGAAATATCCAACGATTTATGATCAACTTGAAGTATCTAAATGATTTCAACTGCATAAGTTATTGTCTTCTAATATTTCTCAATTACCCAAAACCTCATCAAACTTGTCTACCAGAGTGGAAATGTGACCACACCTGGATTGTTTTTAAATCGTCAGGAATGGATTCAGCGTTCTCATTAACCCAAACCATTCCAAAATTGTACAAATCGGCCAAGCAGTTCGAAAAAAAAGGTGTTTATGCTAATGTAATTGTGCAAATTCACAAATTGCCAATTATGCAAGCTTGCATCAGACGGTTTCTAGTGTACATGCTGGGGACCAATACTATACATTCCTAGCATAAAACTTTTGTGTACTCAACATTTCCGGATTCACCAGACCAGACAGCACAAGCTTAAAGCTGTCCAGCTCAGTAGCCTACTTTAGGAATGTAAGCACTACGCTTCTCTGTGCGCATGTGTGTGACACACACACACACACACACACACACACACACACACACACACACACACACAATAAATACAGTAGATGTCAGGACTTCAGGCTATAAAGTCCACTCCTGATAAGACGTGTCGACAGCTCAGTTTCAAGGCGATTTTAGTCCAATGCGTAAAAGATCATGACTGAAGCTGAGTTGTACTCGGTGTACAAGGGCGTTTATGTTCCTAAAGTTCTTCACCCCCCTGAGTGCCTGAAGTACTACGAGGAGTTCAACTTTCGCCAGGATGACATTTTAATTGTTACTTATCCAAAATCAGGTAAGTTGTCTAAGCCCCTGAAACGGGCAACCACTAACTCAAACACACTGTTGTGTACTATCAGTGTTTTCATAGCTATTACAGTAGCGATAGTTCGCGGTTCATTGAAGTGTATTCTTATGGCCAATTGCCACTGTATAGCGTCATAGAAAATGACAAGAGAATAAAACTAGAAATGCAATTCCAAGGAATTACCAGTGCATGAAAATGCAAAAAAGTACAGATAGATAATGGTTACTAAGGTGTAGCTAGGGTAAACATGGTGGTTGCATAGTTTAATGAAAGTTCATAGTGTGAAGGTAGATGCTTTAAAGCTTAAACATTCCAGTTCTAACTTAACTAATGATTTCTAACAAGTATGTTAAAATGTCAACTATGTTAACAATGATAACCAGGTTGATTGGTTTACTTAGCTAATGATTTCTAACAGTAATGCTAAAAATAATAACAATGCTAACAATGCTAACCAGGTTGACTAGCTAACTTAGCTATGATTTCGAACAGTAATGTTAAAAATGCTAACTATGTTAACAATGCTAACTATGCCAACCAGGTTGATTAGCTAACTTAGTTGATGATTTCTAACAGTTACGTTAAAAATGCTAACTATGCTAATTATGCTAACAATGCTAACCAGCTTGATTAGCTAGCTTAGTTGATGATTTCTAGCAGTTATGCTAACAATGCTAACTATGCTAACCATGCTAACTAGCTAACTTGCTACTGAGGACTTCTATTTTGAAACATTTGTCGATAGGGTATCCAAGGCTGCCGCTATCAGGAGTAAAGAAGTTACTGTAGTAAAATCATGTTGGTTGCTATGGAAACGGTCATAAACGCTTAATTTTAATGGTTGCTATGTTGGTTGCTAGGTACATGGAGGTCTCATGTAGTTGACTGGAGGCATAGTTGATGATAACTGACAGTTGGAATGGTTGAACAGTTAAATAGTTGAGTAGTTTCAATGGTTAAATGATTTAATAGTGTATTATTGCAGTGAGGACTTTTATTTTGAAACAGTTGTGGAAAGAGGAAACAGTTAACAGGATATGTAGTCTTCACAGAGAGATTGTATGCTTAAAGCCTGAGAGAGAGAGAGCTGCTGCAGCTGGCCTGGCCACCTGGCATAAGATTCTAATTGCCCTATTATGATGTCATAATCGCAATGTTAAGTCTATGGGGAAATTGTCATTTTAATTAATTAATAGTTAAAAAAGTATAAAAGTTACAAAGTTGAAAAATACAAAGCCCGGATGGCCTAAGTAAGACCTACGCAGCGCAGTTTGAATGAAGTTTCTACGTTAAACGGTTGAAGCTCCATTAAGTGCGTTAGAAGAAGAATAATAATAAGAAGAAGTTTTGGAATAACAGTACAGTGCATTTTCATGCACTGTAATAACTTGATCCAGTAAAATCCTTGACACGATCAAGAAAATCTACCGGCTCACAAGTGAACCATTCCCGCGTTTGGGCGTATAACCACAATTCCATCACTGTTGACAGACTGGCGTGTCAACTGTAGGTCTTTGTGTGCAGACAGAAGTCATGCATCACCAAATGGCACGATTACTCATCCTATTTTACTTTGGGTTCTTTGTCAGTAGCAATGTTGTTATTTTTATGTTGTAGTCAGACATGTATGACATTTATGACTTACTTGTTTAAGCCAAATACCCTACACGAAACAGGCCAGTTTGCTTCGACTCAGCCTCAAGATTGATTGCAACACTGCACTTCTGATATGAGAAGAGCAGAAACTTGTGTTCACTATTGTGCAATTACTTGGCATAAACTATGACGGCCCATACTGGCACAGGCACAACATGGATGCAGGAGATTGTCCCATTGATCCAGAGTGAGGGGGATCTCACCCCTGTCCAGACCATTCCAAACTGGGACAGAGTGCCTTGGCTGGAGGAGCACAGAGCGAGCATCCTTAATCTGGAAGACAGACCCTCTCCACGGATATTTGCAACTCACTTCCACTATAACATGATGCCAGAGTCCTTCTTCAAAGTCAAGCCAAAGGTATGGTTTCCGGACAAATCACTTGATGGTGCATTACTCCTATATTTGCATCTTAAGATACAGTAAAACTGGCTTGGCTGTGCAAAATGTTGAGTTTTTTTCCTCCCCTCAGGTGTTGTATGTCCTGCGAAACCCAAAGGATATTTTCACTTCCTCTTTCTACTATTATGGAATGGCTTCATTCCTGGTGAATCCAGGAACAGTGGACGAGTTCATGGAAAAGTTTATTAATGGAAAAGGTGTGGAACTTTTATGTAAATCATAAAGATAGCTAATCATAAAGGTCACTCATAGGTCAAGGTCAAAACATAAAGGTCACTCATTTCAAGTTGTCTCTAAGCCAAGAGTTTCAAAGGTCAAGTTTTAAAACAAAGGTTCTTTAGAAATGTTCCTGCACCCTAAGTAAAGTCACCATTTCCCCCTACACAGTAATGTTTGGCTCCTGGTTTGACCATGTAAAGGGATGGACACATGCCAAAGACCAAGAGAATATTTTATACATCTTTTATGAAGAAATGATAATGGTAAGTTGATATCTGTTGCCATTATTATATGTTGTGCCAGCCTGGGTGTTCCCATCCTGCCTTGCTAGGTGATTTAATTCACGCTGCTAAGGCAGTCTGGAAACTAACACCCACATTTTTGCCTGATGTTGGCGACCAATCACAGAACATGGGAGAAAGCAAGACCATGATGAGCTATGCACAGACGCATTTGATAGACATCCGTGACGCCCAATTAACGGATCTGGGCATTTTTTCATATACGATCAAATGAACGTCTGGTTGCCAGACCACGTCTCATTTGAAAAGTGGTAGGCACTAGCCAGGCTAATGTTGTACCAGGATTTGGAAATAACAAAGGAGTCTTGTTTTATTGAGACAAAGCTCCCTATTGGTCATCATGGTAGTGTTTTTTTCTGTAGCCTACTCTCAGCTATTTTTGCATTCCCTTGGAATAGTCCTGTATTCCCTCACAATACAAATCCTATTTTGCCAAATGCCAAAATAGCTGAGAGAGAAGAATCACCACCATGACCCTTATGGGGGACTGCATATCCAGTATAAGTCCTTTCAACATGCATTTTAAACTTTCATTTAATTTTAAACAGGATCTCAAAGAGTCTGTTCGTAAACTATCATCTTTTCTTGGGAAATCCTTGAGCGAAGAGGTAATTGAAAAGATATCTGATCACTGTGTGTTCAAAAACATGAAACAAAACAAGATGTCAAACTATTCCTTGGTGCCAACTGAGTTCTTTGACCAAAAGAAGTCAGAGTTTTTGAGGAAAGGTAAGGACAGTATTTTGCTATCTTATATATTGAGAATACAGTATATATATATCGTATAATAATTTCCATCTATAATAATTTCTTATAAGGCAATATTGACGCATACAAATAATTGTCGTCACCATTATTTTGTGTTTTCCAGGCATTTCCGGAGATTGGAGGAATACACTGACTACAGCCCAATCAGATCATTTTGATTCTGTTTATGAGGAGAAAATGAAAGATGTCAAGTTCAAATTTGTCTGGGACTGATGTTGAAAAACAAGCTCATTACTTTGATTATTGTGGCATAATGAAGTTTCTGAGGAAATGCTTTAAGTGGACAATTCAGATCACTTTTTTTAATACTAAATGATGCCAATCATTTATCCTCATCATGACTAAATCTGTCGGGCAAAGAAGATTTTTTCCTTTGCTTGTCATTAATTTGTAAATCAACGGCAATGCCCGTGTTGCGCCTGCATTGTAACACATGCAAGTGTGGTGTGAGGCGTGGGAATGAATAAACAAAACTCAACAAGCATTTCGCCGCTGGCGTCAGCTACACAGCTAGAAAAATATTTTTTTAATATTTAAAACTGTTTTTACAGCGCTCATATCACTATCTCATGTTTATGCATATCATTAAGTCAAGTCAAGTCACTTTATTTATATAGAACATTTAACAGCAACAGAAGTGTTTGGCAAGTACGGCAGTAAATTGACTGTACAGTAGATACAACCATGGGAATGGAGCCCAAGGTTACAAGGATTTCAAGACGGATGACAAAAGATCATGGTTTACTTGGTAGCACCAAGATTAAGAAATCTGAACAGAATTTGGTTCAAGAATGCTCTATCTGTGGGTCGAAAAATGACCTGAGCGAGCATATGGAACAGAACGGAATGAACAGTGGCATCCAGTGGTAATGAGTGGTAATTCATCTGTGAGTCAGCATATGAATGGGCCCTACCGTGTGCCTGGTGCAAGGTGGCTCTACTCTACTAACCAAGAATAACATGGCCTGTAGGGAAAGGGGCATACAGTAAAGCACAGCTGAAGGCACTGTCATGGGCACTGTCATGAGATATACAGTAAGCAGCAACTCCTCTGCAGAATGAATATCCTTAGGATTCATTCAAACATTATTGGGGTGTGTGCTGCTTTTTTCAGGATACAGTATATTTTCGATTGGTAACCCCTTGTCAGTCAGTTGTGAAAGTAATTAACTGTGTAGAACTGTTTTGTTGTTGACAATGAGATCACTGTAGAGTTAGTTTCCCTTTGCCTAAGAGTTCAAATAGTACGCAAGTGCAGATGCATGTTATAGTCTGCTAGTCACAAAGAGGTTTTTAGTAAAGCAATATTTAGTGTAGAGAGTGACAGTTTTCTTTATTGTATATATGAGAGTTATTCTTTTGTACTGTACAGTAGGTCTCCAGTGGGAGAGTTCTCAATCGGATGTTCGGTGAAAAAGCACGGCTTCCATTGGCCAGGTCCACATGGAGCAGCAGGAGCAGGGTGCCAAAAGACTGCATAAGCTGACAGTGGCCATGGTTGCTGGACTCAGAATGACACATTTAAATCCAGGGGCGGAGTGGTAATCGGGAGATTCGGGACATTTCCCGCCAGGCCGGCCGGCCTGATGTTGCATTTACACTGGCCCAAGACGTGCCTGAGCGGCCGCTGGAACATTTGTTATCATAAGATATTTTCTCAAGTGTTTCCGTCATTTGAAATCGCTCATCGTTAATTGCTTTATGATGGAAACCAACCACTATTTAAACCATTCAGTTGCGATATATACCTTAGTCATGGTTACCTTACATATTAATTACAGGCCTATTCATCTCAGTTCTCTCCGATCAGTGCATTTGTGTGTAGCCTTGGGTGTCTTCATTTAATTCTTCATATTATTAAAACGTGTTATTTAACTCTTTTGGTCACAAATAAATTCAAAATAGAACAGCAAAGCCTCCTGGGAATGGCAAATACGTTTGCTAGGTCAGTCTATTACAGAAATGTAGGGGGATAGATGAGCGGCCCCTCCTCTAATGGCATGGCCCCTTAGCCTACACTATTCGTGAAAGTAGCGTTTTGATAGTGAACGGATTAGGTGTTTGCTTGATTAATATGGAAGGCAAGAAGAGGAAAGAGAAAGAGGGGGCTGAAAAAGGCAGAATTAAGAAGAAGCGACTGCTGGAGGAGCATGCATCTAAATGCTCAAAACAGATTTAGGCTACCCGTAGTCTAGTCCACGGCCATTACGAGTGCAGGTAAATTTGACAGAATGAAAATCATTGACGCAAAGCTCAACTACGTTAGGCTACTTGCTAGACGGAAAATATCACAAGCTAGTTAACTCATGTAGCCTACATTTCAAACGAATAAATGGCTTACAGTTTTTTTCAGTGACTGACATAGCGTTTGTCCAAACAGTTGTCACGTTTTCAAAACTCTAAACACATTGCGGCCATACCATTCACACATTTCATGTCGTTTTCGCACAATATGCAGGCAGTGAACACATTTCCACAATGCTTACATTTTCTTAACAAACAACAAAATGATGGATCGTTTTTCTATTATTTTACAGATGTTACTGTTAACACATGACATCCCACAATAGTTAAAACAATTCCAACCCTCAGTAACCTCTCCTTCTGCAATGATATCAGTTCAAAAACAATATATCTCAGCTGATAATAAACAAACAATTGAATAACTGGCACATAGATGATGTTGGGTAAATTGGGCCAACCACAGCTGATTCCAGTTTGTCTTAGACTCAGTGGCAGGGGTTACTTTTTACATTTACATTATACTTACACAGTAAAAGGAGGAGGTGATGTTTTTGGAAACAGAAACATAAAAAGACAAATACTGTAGCCTAATGTCTGGATGAGGAAGAGTAAGAACAATGGGCCCAGGGAGAAGAGCAAGGTGCGGAGGTGCAGGAGCAGTGAGAGGAGCAGGCCCAAGGAGAGGGCAAGGTAGAGATGTAAAATGCTTTTGACTTTTGATTACAGTATATGTTACAGTATATGTGGACATACATTTCCCAACCAA
Organism: Sardina pilchardus; assembly: GCF_963854185.1. Classification (NCBI taxonomy): domain Eukaryota; kingdom Metazoa; phylum Chordata; class Actinopteri; order Clupeiformes; family Clupeidae; genus Sardina; species Sardina pilchardus. The sequence continues at coordinate 8,274,270 of NC_085015.1, read as the reverse complement.
GAAATTTAGTGTAAAAATGGTGTATTGCATGTTTTGCATGCAAATGCCCGTAAAACTGAAACATGAAAGTCTGGACGTGGACCTTCATAGATTGACTATATTACATTTAGCCAACATTTTGTTTGTGTTTATAATATACGGAAGGTGGTCGTGCTCAAGGAATGGGTGGGTTGGGCCGGCAGTGGGCTGGCGGCGGGTAGGGGGCCGGTGTGGTCAGAATATTCCCGGTGGATTTTAGTGTCCCACTCCGCCCCTGTTTAAATCCATAAAACAATTGTACTTTCATTTATTATGTTTTTTTTTATATACATGTTTATACAAAATATATTTATCATGGTTTTAATCTGAAGTTCTGGTGATACTCTCCTGTCTATATCAGCTTTACCTAAATGTGCTGTGTGTGCAACTGACTGATTGTCGTGTTAATAATGGTCTTTGTGTGAGCACAATAATTAATTATTAATCTTTAGTAATATTTGATGTGCTTTAAGGACATGATATTGCTATATTGCCTTGCCTGTCACAGACGCGCGCACACACACACACACACACACACACACACACACAAACCCACGCACACGCACACACACACACAAACACAGCAGAAAATTGTTTGCAAGAGAAATATGGAAACCATGTCTACCTAAATTTGAAAATATGATTATATGAACAACGGAGTTTGAACATTTATTGGATTACTGTGATTAAATGTAAATACCATTTGCTTGTTTGTCTTCTCCTCGTGCCTTTTGTCTGGTCTAAATGTACAAGGCTCATCATTTGTGTTCAAAGGGCAACCACTAGGCCTATGAGTCCAGGTATGAGTCTCTCTGCCATTAATAGTAAGTGATTGCCATTGTGGTGTTGGAGAGCCTGATGGCTCTGGGGATGTCCTCTCTGCTGCAGGTGCTCTTGTTCTGGGCAAGTCAATGTGCGCATTTCCAACACAGCCCCTGGTGAGTGCTCTGCTGCAGCCTCGATCCAAGCACTGAGCCAGCCTTTTACACCAGCTTGTTTAGCCGCCTACTGACCTTGACTGTCAAATCCCAGCAGACCACTCAGAGTAAAAGGGAGCACACCACCACTTGGTGATGAAACCTGCAGTATTTTATTGCAAACCTCAAAAGACCTCTTAAGGCCACTTAAGAAAAAAATCATTCAATTCAAGTGATCTTTATTAGTAGGACAATTTTTTTTGCCAAAGCAGAACATTTAAACATATGTTTACATTAAGAATGCTTGGAATACAGTACATTGCAAATAGATATGCATCCAAGATTACCAAACAAACTGGTGAGTGTAAGTATGTTTGTGTATCTAGAACAAAAACGGCCACAATTAAACCCAGGTATAGCCTACTGCATTGGTATTTGTGTTCCTCACGCCTGGGCTTCTTTTGTAATATCATAATGTTTGTCTTTTTTCAGATTAACCACCCAGTGCTGACAGTGTTTCTTTAGCAGGTCCAGGCGTTGCTGTGGCCCCTGTGCAGTGCATGGGAGATATCCAGATAGGTTACCCGCATAGAGGAAGAATTCTCGTGTAGATTATGGCCAGTAAGTGGTGCAACTGCACCACTTATTCATTGATGTACAGATAAACAACGTTGAACTGAAGTAACAGCCTTGCCTTAAGCAACTCCTCTTTTTTGAGTCAAGGACTCTGTAATTCTGTCACCAATTTTCACAGTGTTTTTCACAGTCAGGACTCCAGGCTACAACGTCCACTCCTGATAAGGGGTATACACAGCTCAGTTCCAAGGCCCAATTTAAAACCATGACCGAAGCTGAGTTGTACTTGGATTACAAGGGTGTTTATGTCCCCAAACTTCTTCACCCCCCTGAGTGTCTGAAGTACTACGAGGAGTTCAACTTTCGCCAGGATGACATTTTAATTGTTACTTATCCAAAATCAGGTAAGTGGTCAAAGCCCTGAAGCGGGCAACTCTATTATCTCTAACTGTAACACACTGTTGTGTGTATTTGAGTACATTTACTGTTTTCACTATTATATAGGCCTACAGAGGTTTACATTTACTTGTTTGCTGTACTATGATTTTTTGAGTAGCCTATGTACTTTAGTTTTGGAGATTTGTGACTTACTCTACTACATTTAAAAGACAAATATTGTACTTTTGACTCTATTTGAAATAAAAACATAAAGTAGGCCTACTCGTTCCCTTTAACCACATTTGATTCTTTAAATGCAATAGACCATCTTGAAGTTGGCTGTGGTAATGACGATGACAACAACAGATTCTTCATCAGAACATCCTCTGGGAGAATTCAGATGAACATGTTAGCAATTGAGACTTGAGAAGTGGTCTGGTGTTAACCAGGCTATATCCTCCATGATCATTTCAAGATTGGAATGAAATTAGACAATCACCGGACAGGCACAACAAAATGATAACTTTTTCCTATTTTATGCAGTCAACGTTTTACAGGAATCATAGCTAATATTTTCAATTTGATCTTATGATGTGAAGATGAGATCCATCTCATGACTTCTAGGCAAGCTTGCCGTTGCAACAGTCATTGGAATATGTTGCAATTGCTAGATTTCGCAGAATGAGACGTCTCAGAACACCATCCTTTCTGTTGTTTAGCAATAGAATAATCTCAATCTGTGAATAAGGTCATAACTTGCATCTCAGCCTTCTGCTCTGCAAAAATGAACACTTGTACAGACAAAAATATGGTGACAACTAACATCCAGCTGTATTATAATGTTTGTGACATAGCACATAGCTAGATCTTTACAAAAAATATCGCTATAAGATCGACTGCTACACTGCACTTCTGCTATGACAGAGAGAAATTTGTGTTCAATTTGTGTGCAATAACTTGACATAAAAAATTAGTGCCCATATTCGCACAGGCACAACATGGATGCAGGAGATTGTCCCCTTGATCAAGAGTGAGGGGGACCTTACCCCTGTCCAGACCATTCCAAACTGGGAAAGAGTGCCATGGCTAGAGGTGGACAGAACGAGAATCCTTAATGTGGAGGAGAGACCCTCTCCACGGTTATTTGCAACTCACTTCCACTATAACATGATGCCAGAGTCCTTCTTCAAAGTCAAGCCAAAGGTATGGTTTCCAGACAAATCCTAAACTTGAGGGTACATTAATCCAGCCTGGCTCCGCCTGTCTACTTCCGCTCAATTTCTTTCCCCTACACTACTCCATCTGGGATAGCTTAATCTGCCCTCGTTTACCCCGGATTCAGGACGCCTGACAAACCAGTGAACAGAAGGCGTTCCTGAGAGTGATTAAACTCCAATGATTTTAAACTTCAGACAAGCATCCACCCACCAGGAAAAAAACGTTGCGTTTGCGAAGTCAGAGAGTCTGGTGTCCAGGCTTGCATTAATCCTGTATTTGCATTTTAAGACTAAATTGGCTCGGCTGTTTACAATAGTTTTTTTCCTCCCCTCAGGTGTTGTATGTCCTGCGAAACCCAAAGGATGTTTTCACTTCCTCTTTCTACTATCATGGAATGGCTTTATTCCTGGTGAATCCTGGAACAGTGGACGAGTTCATGGAAAAGTTTCTTAATGGAAAAGGTGTGGAACTTTGATGTAAATCATAAAGGTCACTCATTTCAAGTTATCTCTAAGCCAAGGGTGTCAATGGTCAAGTTTTAAAACAAAGGTACCTTCTTTAGAGATGTTATTGCATCCTAGAGTAAAGTCATTATTTCCCTACACAGTAATGTTTGGCTCCTGGTTTGACCATGTAAAGGGATGGATACACAGTAAAGACCAAGAACATATTTTACACATCTTTTATGAAGAAATGATAATGGTAAGTTGTTATTTGTAGTCATTATTATACGTTGTGTCAGGATTTTGAAACGACAAAGGATTCTCGTTTTATTGACAAAGCTCCCTATTGGTCATGGTAGTGTTTTTTTCTGAACTACTTTTGTGTTCCCTTGCAATAGTTCTGTATTCCCTCACAATACTTTGACGTTTGTGAGGGAGCACCAAACTGTTGTAATGCTACCCCGGAAATCCAGAGTTCTCGCAAGAGCACATTTTGAATTGTGTCTGCAAGAGATTCTGGCAATGAGTAATGATGCATGTTACTTTTGCCCCTTGCATCGCGGGGAACCAATCACATCGGTGTATCTGGTATACTGTAGGCGGGCCAGAGGCGAGCTAAACAGATGACGACAGTGCTGCAATGTTGAAAGTCAGTAAACATTGGCCATAGTGTTATCCAATTGCGTGCAGTGAGATTTCAAATGCATGCTTGGTGCTGCCCCTTGAGTTGGGCCATTGCATTATTCGTGGCCAGACCCTTAATCTTTAGATTACCAGGGTCTGGATTTTCCAGGCTGAGGGACTGAAAACAAAATAGCCCAGAGAAAATAATCACCACCATGACCCTTATGGGGTGCTCCATATGTCCAGTAAGTTGTTTCGACATGCATTGTGACTTTTATTTGATTTTAAACAGGATCTCAAAGGGTCTGTTCGTAAACTATCATATTTTCTTGGGAAATCTCTGAGCGAAGAAGTTATCGAAAAGATATCCGATCACTGTGTGTTCAAAAACATGAAACAAAACAAGATGTCAAACCATTCCTTGGTATCAGCAAAGATCTTTGACCAAACGAAGTCAGAGTTTTTGAGGAAAGGTAAGGACAGTATTTTGCTATCTTTGATCATTTCCATCTATAATAATTTATTATAAGGCATTATCGATGCATAAGAAAAAAATTTCATCACCATTATCTGTTTTCCAGGCATTTCCGGAGATTGGAGGAATACACTGAATACAGCCCAATCAGATCATTTTGATTCTGTTTATGAGGAGAAAATGAAAGATGTCAAGTTCAAATATGTTTGGGACTGATGTTGTAAAACAATCTCATTACTTTGATTATTGTGGCATCATGACGTTTCTGAGGAAGTGTTTTCGGTGGACAATTCAGATAACTTCTTTTAATGCTAAAATACTGTATATTATTATTTTTTTAAATAATTGATTTGTTTATTTATGTGTCAAACAACATAGTGACCAGCCATCATGGGCGTACAATAGGCACTATAATTTCACAATTATGTCCAGATAGCCACGTGATGTAACACAGATACATACCATTAAAAAATAAGTACAAATACAAATAGAGATGGCTTATCATGGGATTCAAGATACAAGATATACATTTTTCCTCATCATTCCTAAATCTGTCGGGCAAAGAAGATTGTTTCCTATGCTTGTCATTATCTCCTCCAGACTGGACTACTGTAACGCACTTCTCATTGGGATCCCTAGCAAGAGTCTGCAGAGACTCCAGTACATCCAAAACTCTGCAGCTAGGATCCTGATGAGAGTGCGGAAACATGAGCACATTACCCCCATCCTCCACTCACTCCACTGGCTTCCGGTCTCCAGCAGGATTGAGTACAAGATTTCCCTCCTCACTCACCAATGCATTCATGGTCATGCCCCCCCCCCCTACCTCAAAGAAATAATCAACCCACAAAACACAACACGCTCCCTCCGCTACACTCACTCAAACCTCCTCCACATACCCAGAACCAAACTTAGGACCATGGGAGACAGGGCTTTCTGTGCTGCTGCCCCGCGTCTATGGAATGCCCTCCTTGACACCTTGAGGGCACCACAATCCATTGACTGTTTTAAAAAAGACCTGAAGACATTTCTTTTTAGCAAAGCTTTTGGTCCCTTTTAGATGTTCTTAAACCTTTTTCTTTTTCCTCTTTTTTGTTTTCTTTTTAATGAAATTGCTCATCTTATTTTTGTTTTTAACCTGTAGCACTTTGAGATCTCTGATGTAAAGTGCATTATAAATAAAATGTATTATTATTATTATTATTATTATTGTCATTAATTTGTAAATCAATTACAAAGCTCATGTTGCACTTACATATAACAAATGCAAGTGTTATGCAAAGTTGGTAGTAGTGAGAATATATAAACGAAACAAACATATTTCAGTCATGTTTCAGGGCCGCTGTCATATCATTATTTCCTGTTTATGCATATCATTAAGTCAAGTCAAGTGATTTTATTTACAGTTGTGGTCAAAAGTTAACATGATAAAGTTGAATAAAAAGGGGTATAAAAATATTTTTTTGGAAACTGATCTTAATGCCTTAATTGTTGAGCATCAAACAGCATCAAACAAGTATTAGGCTGTGTGATGCTCACTGAGCTCAATGCCAATCAAACTAGCTAATAGGCTAGGGTAGGCCTATGTGATGATGTCTGGCTATTTTAATTCCAAAGGCCAAGGGATGCATATTCTGGATTGAAATAACTGGCTTTTAAAAATAAAAATCTGCCTGCCTATATGGGAATCTAACATGGTATGTGCATTTATGCCCCCTGCATTTTAAGGAAGAACATTTCTTTATTTACAATACATTATTCCTTCACAAGGTGAAGGTTAAGTGTCCTTAAAGGTTGGATTTTTCCTTTTTTTAAAATCAAGGCATTAAGATCAATTTCCAAAAGGTTTTGACCTCTTTTTAGTCAACATTAGCATGTGTATGTAAACTTACAGTATGACCACTGATAGCACATTCAAAGGGTGCTTGACAAGTAATGCAGTAAATTGACTGTCAAGTGAACTTTATTTATTGTGCATTATACACAAAGTTCATTCAATGTGCTAATAAAAGCACAGAACGGCAAAGAATAGTTTAAACGTTAAAGAATGAAAAAGAAAATATAAAAGATGCAAGGTATTATCACATAAAAGCATACAAGGGGAATAGTTTAAAAATATTTAAGAAGTAATAACAACATACCCAGTGAACCAGAGATGCTTGAAGTAGTCCCAAACTGTGTGTGCACACATTATATCTCCTTTCAGCACCAAAATGAATGACCACAAGGCTCGATACTCCCCCTCGTAGTGTATTAACAGCCAACACTCAGAGTTTCAGAGAAACCTGGTAGTTACAGTATACACACACAGTACCCTATCAGGGTAGTGCCTTTATCATTGTTTACCTCTAGAGGAACATCTCATTCTGTACTTTTATGGGGCAAAAAAGTACCCTTACACTATACTGGCTTAACACAGTTAGCTTACAGGAAAGCTGCTGCACATAAAATTTGGAATATTTTGAAAGCGTAGGCCTAACAGCTATTCTGTCCTCATTTTGTAGAAAATGAGGAAATATTTTTTTATCTTAGTTTATATGTTTATGTATGTATATATATATATATTTATTGTGGGGCTACATGCCCACCAAACACAAACGCCAAAACAAACAAACAAAAACAAACTGGGTCATAACTAAGCCAAAGTAAGTGTACTGTGTCCTGTGTTCCTGTTGGGCTTCTTTTGGAATATCACAATATTTGTCTTTTTTAGATTAACTACCCTGACAATGTTTCTTTAGCAGGTCTAGGTGTTCCTGTAGACCCTGGCAAGGCCGGGAGATGTAGAACGGTCCAACTGCACCACTTACTCATTGATGTAGATATTAAACAGTGTTGAACTGAGGCTACAGTCCTGCCACTTCTCTTTTTTGAGGGAAGGACTAAACTGTCGTATAAATAATCGTATAGTCAGGACTCCAGGCTACAACGTCCACTCCTGATAAGAGGTGTATACACGGCACAGTTCCAAGCCAATTTTCGTGTAATATTCAAAACCATGACTGAAGCTGAGTTGTACTCGGTGTACAAGGGCGTTTATGTACCCAAACTTCTTCACCCCCCTGAGTGCCTGAAGTACTACGAGGAGTTCAACTTTCGGGAGGATGACATTTTGATTGCTGCCTATCCAAAATCAGGTAAGTGGAAGTGGTCAAAGCCCTGAAGCGGGCAAATCTACTACTATCCACTATTAAGGACAATCTCTAACCGTAACAGACCGTTGTGTGCATTTGTGTGTTCTTAGTGTTTTCAAAGCTAAGCTATATAAAAATAGTTTGCAGTTAATTCAAGTTTAAATCCTTAGTCAGCCTTGAAAATAGACGATAGAAAAAGAACTTGATCCAATAAAATCATTGACAGTGACACGGTCCAAAAAAATCTACTGGCTCACAAGTGAACCATTCCTTGATTGGTCGTATAAGCATAATGTTAATTCCATCACCGTTGACTGTTGTCAACTATTAGTTAAAAACAGGGTTTTGAATGCAGTGTCACGACTACCTAGCTCACAGTAGCCATGACATAAAGGGAGACCACACCGTTTGTACCGTTAAATCAAAAATAATTTATTAAAGCATGAAGTTAAAGGCCTACGGTTAAAACATAATCTAAATCAAGACGTGTATCAAGTCAGTGGATGAGAAGTGAGAAAAGGTTAATCAAATGTGTTGTGCAGATCAGTAACATGTAGACTATGTGTAGTGCAAATAAGGCAAAAGGAATATAATGCTGCTGCCACCAGCATAGGGTCCAAAACAGGACAGACCAGATCAGAGACCGAACAGCAAGTGAGAGATGTATTTGAACAGTCTCGCCAATCAGCTGTTGTCCAGCCCAGATGAGCTAGAAAACAGACAGCTCCCCCTTCAGACTCGGGGGAGAGAGACTGCCCAAAATTACACTGTCAGATGGTGGAGTGAGCACACCCAGCATGGCAAAGCCGGGCGTGACATCACTCCCCCCACAAGACAGAGACCCACATGGGACTCTGTAAAAGCACATTCTATCCATTTCCCCATAATCAATATAAACAAAATAAACAAAATCAATACAATGACACCCAAAAGTACAAAATGACTAACCAATTACCCTTTAACCAGTTAACCCCGAAAGACTAATGTTAGACTAAACCACTTACAACACCCTTCACCCCGTACACCCTAAACAGCCAACCACCTCAAGAAATGCCCAACCTCAACCCCTTAACTCGCTAATCCCCCCCACCGCCTCCTCCTTCCCACCCAGCAGATCCTGGCGCCAAGATAGCAATTTAAGAATGGAAAGAAGGAGACAGGAGGAACGACCAAGAGACAGGAAAAGAGACAGACACCCCTTAACAATCATCAAGACCCCGCGATAAGGCATCGGCCATGACATTCTCAGACCCCTTGATATGCCTAATGGATAGATTATAAGGCTGCAAAAAAAGAGCCCAACGCATAAGGCGTTGGTTGGTGTTTTGAAGTGAAGAGAGGAAAGTAAGAGGGTTGTGGTCAGAAAAGACCACCACAGGGTGCAACCCACCACCAACATAAACATCAAAATGTTGCAGTGCCCAAATAAGGGCCAATGCCTCTTTTTCGATTGTCGAGTAATTAAATTGGTGACGATTGAACTTGCGAGAAAAGTAAGAAACTGGTCGGTCTATTCCATTCTCATCCTTCTGAAGTAGAACTGCACCTGCCCCTACCTGGCTGGCATCTACTTGAAGCTGGAAGGGCATCTCCAGCTTAGGAGCAGCCAGGACAGGTGCAGAACTTAGGAGAGACTTGGCATTCTCAAATGCAAGTTGGCAATCACCAGTCCAATGAAATTTAACTGTACCTTTTAACAGGTTAGTTAATGGGGCAACAACAGATGAAAAATTACAGCAAAAGTTCCTGTAATATCCAATCATGCCCAGGAAGCGCATCAATTCCTTCTTAGTGACAGGACGTGGGAATTGGTCAATGGCCATGACCTTTGCTCGCACTGGCCGAACCTGCCCCTGACCAACGACCTTACCAAGATACACCACTGTAGCCTTAGCAAACTCACACTTTGATAAGTTTACAGTGAGGTTTGCAGCTGCAAACCGCTCAAAGAGTAAACGTATGCGGGCAAGGTGGACCGACCAAGTGTCCGAACAGCAAACCACATCATCAATATATACGGCGCACCCCTCCAGTCCCGCAATGACTCGATTCATGAGCCGCTGGAAACTGGAGGGGGCGTTGCGTAAACCAAAAGCCATCCTTGTGTACGAATAAAGTCCAGAGGGCGTAATAAAAGCAGAGATCTCTTGAGCCCTAGGCGTAAGAGGAACCTGATAATACCCCTTAAGCAAGTCAAATTTGCTGACATACTGGGCTGCACCCACTTGATCAACACAATCTTCTATTCTAGGAAGTGGATACGAATCTGGTTTTGTTACGTCATTTACTTTTCTGTAATCCGTGCAAAATCTGTAAGTATGGTCAGGTTTCCTTACCAACAAGCAGGGCGAAGCCCAGCTAGAGTATGACTGTACAGCGAGACCATTGTCCAGAAGATATTGGACACTATCATCCAGATTTTTACGCTTATCAGGACCACATCTGTAAAACCTCTGACGGATTGGCTTTGCATCACCTACATCTATGTCATGCTCAAGTAAAGTTGTACAGGTAGGAGTATCAGAACACAGACAAGGAAATTCCAAAATCAAAGCTCTCAGTTCCTCTTGCTGTTGCAAATCCAAATGACTCAAAACACCCTCTAAATTAGCCAATGTCCCCGAATTATTGAGACGTGCATGCAGCACCGAATCATCAGGGCCCTGCACATCATCCTCTATTGCTGAAGAGACTTCAGAGGTGCCTGCGCTGACTAAAACAGACTTTCCACCCTGAACACTAGGAGACTGTGAAGATGCATAATATGGCTTCAGCAGATTAATATGACACAATTGTGTTGCACGCCTACGATCAGGCGTAGCAACCACATAAGTAGTCTCTGACACCTGCCGAACCACACTATATGGGCCTAAATATTTTGCCCCAAAAGGAGAACCAGGTATAGGCAACAATGCCACAACCTGATCCCCTGGGCTAAAGGCACGAGCTTCCGCTTTACGGTCATAATTTCGCTTCATTTTTCCTTGGGCTTCACTCAAATTTTCAGATGCCATTTTGCAAGCCAACAGTAACCTGCGTCGAAAACCGTACACATAGGTGGACAAACTCTTGGGTGGTTCCGATGAATCAAAATCAGTTGATAAAACAGACAATGGAGTACGAACCTTGTGACCAAATACCAATTCATTGGGACTAAAACCTGTGCTTTCTTGCACAACTGCTCTAGCCGCCAACAATAACCATGGTAGACCATCCTCCCACTCCCGTTTCATCTCTATGCAATATGCACGCAATAAAGACTTCAGAGTGGCGTGGAAACGCTCCAAAACGCCTTGACTTTGCGCGTGATACGCACTACTCAAGTTGTGTTGGATACGTAGCTGTTTCAAGGCTGCTGCGAACGTCTTTGAAGTAAAATTTGATCCCCGGTCACTCTGAATGACTTTGGGAAGACCAAATATTGAAATAAACTGTGACAAAGATTTCACCACAGACCTTGTAGTAATGGTCCTCAAAGCATACGCCGCTGGATAGCGTGTCGCTTGACACATGATGGTAAACAAATAAACACAACCAGATTTTGACTGAGGTAAGGGCCCCACACAATCAATGACCAAATGCTCGAAAGGCTTACCAACAGATGGAATTGGCTGTAAAGGTGCAGGCTTAATGACAGCATTTTGCTTCCCCGCCACCTGACAGACATGGCAAGTTTGAACAAACCGAGCAACGTCCCTCTTTATCCGAGGCCAGTAGTAATGTTGCAACAATTGATTGTAAGTTTTCCTTACCCCAAAATGCCCCGATGCTTCTCCATGGGCTGTTTTTAGAACCACTTCACGAAACTTTTCAGGCACCACCACCTGCAAGACCTGATCTCTCACATCAGTTCCTGCATTAGGTGACCACCTTCTTAACAACAAGCCATCATTCAAAAGATAACAATGATCCAACTTGTCATCTGCGGTCAAGTCAAAATATTTCTGTAAGCTATGATCACTCTTTTGAGCCTCAGCAATGTCAAATCGGGACAACGGTACTGGTAACTGCGGAATAAACCCCTGAGCAGACCTGTTCTTAGATACCTCAGACGATTTGGCATCCTGCTTATGCGCCATAGCGCGCGTCACAGCGCATGCTGTAAAAACATCTGGAAAATCTTTTTGACACGTATCTGACTCATCCAACAAAGAAGCCTCGGTCCTAACCACGGGCGGTGGAGAGACCTGATCAGGAAAAACACAATTATGAGCCAAGTTATTACCCACAATCAGATCAATTCCCTCTATAGGCAAAGAAGGGCGCACCGCAATCGTTACTTCACCGTTCACAAAACCGGAGAACAATTCAATATTGTGCAGCGGAACTGGAAATGACTGGAGACCAATTCCCCGAATTAATACACAATTTCCTGTTGCAGATTTAGAAGAGAAAGGTAAAACCGACTGGCAGATGAAACTTTCTGATGCACCTGTATCACGCAGAATTCTAACTGGAACACGATGCGAGTTTCCAATCAATGCCACACAACCCTCCGTGATAAACGGTGCATAATCCTTTAAATTGGATTCAGAGAAGTCAGGCTCATCATCACACTGTGCAGTACCCAAACCCTTGTCGACAGACACTGTACATTGTGCACGATCCACTAGCTTTGGAGTTTTTTTAGGTTTAGCCCGCGAGCGCATTGGAGGAACAGACGAGGCGCAGAGGCCAACTTTGCCTCCAACACCCTTTCCCTTATTACGCTCCACAAGCAGCGGACAATTTGATTTCCAATGATTTTTCCCAAAACAGTAATTACAGTCTTTTTTAAGATCGAAATCAGACGGCTTACTTTGTGCAGTGGAATTGGAACTTACAGATGCGTCCGTATTGCCACGGCTATAGCGACGTTCTTTGTGCATACTGTTAGAACGCAGGCTAAAATCACGAACTGGAGTCTTGTGTATGAGATGGAAATTATCAGCGAGAACAGCAGCATCTGCAGCTGTGCTCACGTGATGCTCACTGATATAAGTGGCTATGCGATCAGGCAAAGTGTTCTTAAGTTGCTCTAATATCATAAGATCACACAAATCGTCAAAAGAGTCAACCTCTTCAGCTCTAAGCCAACGGTTAAAGAAATTTGTTAAATCCCTAGCCCACTCAGCATACGTTTGCTTATCTGATTTTTTCCATGACCGAAAACGCTGTCTATAAGCTTCAGGGATTAACTCATAACACTTTAACACCGCTGCTTTGACGCATCGATAGACTTTCTTTTCTGCTGAAGGTAAAGCCACAAAGGCTTTCTGAGCACGACCAATTAACACAGTTTGTAACAATACAGTTTTATTCTCATCATTCCATTTTTGTTCAGTAGCAATATTCTCAAATAACGAAAAAAACACATCTGGATCAGTTTCATTAAACTTAGGCAGGAACTTGATCATACTAGCCAGGCTAGACTGATTCGATGTAGTACCAAGTTTACCCTCAGATATTAATTGTAACCTGGTTCGTTCAATCTCGCGGTCCAGCTCTAAATTTTTAAACCTTTCCAATTCCAACTCCCGATCTTTCTCTTTCTGTTCCGCTTCTAACCTTTCACGGTCAAGTTCTTTATCTAGCCTAGTTTGAGCGAATTCACCCTCCAGTGTCTTTTGTTTCATTTGCAGTTCGTGTTGCAATTTTAACAACTCAACTTGCTGGTCAAAAGTTAGCTCAGACTTTATCTGTGGGCCTACCTTCGGAGTGGGCTCACCATCAGGAACAGACTCACTATCGGAGCCCGACGCTCCCTGAGAAGCGCTCTCTGGCAACTTCTCGTCAGGTAACACTTCGGCACCAACCAAGCATGCACGAATGAACTCAACCAACTGAGGCTTCTTAGTTCCCTTCGGCAATGTTACATTAATTGCATAGTGCTTGGCCACACTATACAATTGTTTCACACTCAAAGCAGCAAACAAGGCCACCGAAGGAGCAGCAAAAAACGCCTCTAGTGTACCCATATTGTTACCGCTTTCAATGACAAATTACCAATCAACCCACTAACAATACAACAGACTAAACACACGAAAACTAGACATGTATGTAACGTCTTTCGGGTTATTAACAATCAAATTATATTACATTCCAACCATACAAACTAAACCGGGCAACGCGGAAAGCAGCTCACGTCGACAGGACAACAATGGAGTTTCCCCCTAAACATTTACCCCCCTACTATTATAACCTATCTTCCCACTAAGTCCAAGAACAAGGCTAATTTACTCACCAATACCGCTGGAATCGTACTGTCCCGACAAAATGCCAATCCAGCCGGTGCTCCACGGCGGTGCCCTCGTTCGGACTTCAGTGATCAGCGGCCTAACCCACAACGCCGAAGCGCACTAATTGGGGATAAAACGAGCTCCAAAATATGCCATCCCGCAACGCAAGCTACAAACCCACCTCGCCCCTCACAATAAACAAAAAAGGTTGGAAAAAATTGCTCCAATCTGCGCCAATACTCCCAAAATGTCAAAGTCAAAATACTAAAGTTACAATCGATGCGGAACTCCCCAACAAACAAACACCACGCTGTCAGCTGACTAGGCTACTACTACCAGCTGATGGTACGTTCCATTCACAAAAAGTGAACCAATGACGTAGCTCTACCCACGCAGGTACCTAGGCCTACTCTCACTAGACCTACAAAACAATGCGAATTATAGTAGGCTAGTCTACTTTCCAAATTCGGGATCAAAATAGGATCGAGCCCCCATATGTCACGACTACCTAGCTCACAGTAGCCATGACATAAAGGGAGACCACACCGTTTGTACCGTTAAATCAAAAATAATTTATTAAAGCATGAAGTTAAAGGCCTACGGTTAAAACATAATCTAAATCAAGACGTGTATCAAGTCAGTGGATGAGAAGTGAGAAAAGGTTAATCAAATGTGTTGTGCAGATCAGTAACATGTAGACTATGTGTAGTGCAAATAAGGCAAAAGGAATATAATGCTGCTGCCACCAGCATAGGGTCCAAAACAGGACAGACCAGATCAGAGACCGAACAGCAAGTGAGAGATGTATTTGAACAGTCTCGCCAATCAGCTGTTGTCCAGCCCAGATGAGCTAGAAAACAGACAGCTCCCCCTTCAGACTCGGGGGAGAGAGACTGCCCAAAATTACACTGTCAGATGGTGGAGTGAGCACACCCAGCATGGCAAAGCCGGGCGTGACAGCAGACAGAAGTCATGCATCGCCAAATGACTACTCAGCTTATCATACTTTGGAACATTAGAAGTAGTGATGTTGCTATTGACACATATGACTTCCCAGTTTAAGCCACACAAATAC
Organism: Sardina pilchardus; assembly: GCF_963854185.1. NCBI lineage: Eukaryota > Metazoa > Chordata > Actinopteri > Clupeiformes > Clupeidae > Sardina > Sardina pilchardus. The sequence continues at coordinate 8,259,194 of NC_085015.1, read as the reverse complement.
ATCAACCTCAACCTCAAGATCGATTGCTACACTGCACTTCTCCTATGAGAGATACTGTGGTTCACCCATGAGCGGAAATTTGTGTTCATTATTGTGTAATTACGAGGCTTCAAAAGATTGCCCATACTTGCACAGGCACAACTTGGATGAAGGAGATTGTCCCACTGATCCAGAGTGAGGGGGACCTTACCCCTGTCCAGACCATTCCAAACTGGGACAGAGTGCCTTGGCTGGAGGAGAACAGAGCGAGCATCCTTAATCTGGAGGAGAGACCCTCTCCACGGATATTTGCAACTCACTTCCACTATAACATGATGCCAGAGTCCTTCTTCAAAGTCAAGCCAAAGGTATGGTTACTGGGTGAATCCTATTGAGGGTGCATTAATCCTATTTTTGAATCTTAAGACAAAATTGGCTCGGCACATGATGTCCCCCAACTGTGTCCCTTCAGGTCTTGTGTGTCCTGCGAAACCCAAAGGATGTTTTCGTTTCTTCTTTCTACTATTATGGTATGGCTTCATTCCTGGTGAATCCTGGAACAGTGGATGAGTTCATGGAAAAGTTTATCAATGGAAAAGGTGTGGAACTCTGATTCAAATCATAAGAGTCACTTATTTCAAGCTATCTCCAAGCCAAGAGTTTCAAAGGTCAAGTTTTAAAACAAAGGTTCTTTAGAAATGTTCCTGCACCCTAAGTAAAGTCACCAATTTCCCTACTCAGTAATGTTTGGCTCCTGGTTTGACCATGTAAAGGGATGGATACATGCCAAACACCAAGAAAATATTTTATACATCTTTTATGAAGAAATGATAATGGTAAGTTGATATTTGTAGGCATTGTTACATTGTGCCAGGATTTTGGAGACTCGTGCATGATTTTGTTTTCCCTTGCAATACTTCTGTATTTGGGTGATCCATTTATCCAGTGTAAATTCTTTCGGCATGCAATTGTGACTTTAATCTGATTTTAAACAGGATCTCAAAGAGTCTGTTCGTAAACTATCCTCTTTTCTTGGGAAATCTCTGGGTGAAGAACTCATTGAAAAGATATCCGATCACTGTGTGTTCAAAAACATGAAACAGAACCAGATGTCGAACTATTCCTTGGTACCAGCTGAGTTCTTAGACCAAAATAAATCAGAGTTTTTGAGGAAAGGTAAAGACAGTATTTTGCTATCTTTAATAATTTCCATCTATAATAATTTGAGGAATAAGAAAAACTTGTGACCATTATCTTGTGTTTTCCAGGCATTTCCGGAGATTGGAGGAATACACTGACTACAGCCCAATCAGATCATTTTGATTCTGTTTATGAGGAGAAAATGAAAGATGTCAAGTTCCCCTTTTTATGGGCCTGATGATGTGGAAGGAAATCATCATTACTTTGATGATTGTGGCATCATGGCATTTCTGAAGAAGTGTTTGTAATGGATTACTTACCATGTTGAAAATGTAATCAGTCATGCTACTGTTTTAATTGCCTTTGAGTAACTTTGGCTTAGGCTAATGTATAACTGTACATTTGATTACATTTTGATTACAAAAGCAGCGTTCAATATTTGTGTGCATACTGAATAAATATATGTTTGGATGTCACACCTTTGTAATCGCCAAAATTGATTGGAAAGTTATGTAAGATTTTCTTGGGAAATGAATGAGTTAATTTAGCAATTTAATTACATAACTCTGTTAGGCCTATATGGAACTTCAGTGATCACCACTGCACTTTTCCTCAACATTCATGGATTGTCAGGTGTCATTTCTGAAAGTAGGAAGGTCCGAACAAAAAGTTGTTGGTAAAGAAATTAGTCTTTCGCACTCAATTTCTCATTCTTTAATTTAAAGTAAATGTGTTACATTTGGTGGGCCGATCATCATGCAAATTTGGAGACAATTTGTCAGACATTACAGGCGCAATCCCTAATATTTTAATATGTGTCACATTCAGCAAACACCACCTCACAATAGGCCTAAGCTAGGCGCCCATCCCGTGAGTAAACTTTTTCAAATTAACTGGTTGCTGTAGGCAGCCTATAGGCTCCAAAAACTGGTAACAAACAAAGTGGAGACAGCCTGTTCCCCAAACAAACAAAAACCCTGTGTATTTCTCTAAATAGGCCTAAGGGAGGGATGAGCTGCATGTTTGGTCCTTGGTTGAAATGTGATGTATGTTGTGTTGGACAAAAAATTGTCATCACACATTAGAAGCAGATAATTGTGTAATTTTTCAATTAAGCTTATCAGACCCATATCAAACTATGATTTTCAGTAACAGGTTGTGATCTGCAAGTGCCCTTTGCCCGACTTGGCTTGCCCGAAGACACTCCAATCCGCAAGATGGCGACAACTCATCTGAAATGCTACGGTTTGCCTGTCAAAACAGTAGAGACACCAATGTTTTGTATGTGAAGGAGGGGAGCCAAGCTTCAGTAGACTTGCTAACATCAGTCGTGCAATGGGATGGCTGTTTGGCCAAATCCTCCAATAATTCTGGTTGAGGTAGCCTACTCGATTATATATTCACTTTTCTTTATCTTTAAGTGTGGACATGTAACTATGTGCTGTCTTAATTAGTCAGTGAGTAACGTTAACTTATAGCTTCAATATTCTAGGCTCAAACTCATTAATTAACCTCCACCTCCATGCTAAGGATTAGCTCAGTCAGAACTCCTAATAGCTACATAGCGAAATGTTAACCCACGTTTTTCTGTGACTTGTGAGGCGGCAAAGGTACCTGTTTCAGTAGTAGGCTAGTAAAACATTGTAAAACACCCATTATAAAATAGCATAGTTTCGCTGAAAATTGTAGGCTAACTGGTTCCTACCAAAATGAGCAGAAGATGCACATTGTTGTAGCAATTATCTTAATTTATGCAGCTTTGCTGAACTTCATAGCTCTAGGTTTCACTTTTAATATGGCCATGCATTGGCATGCAATGATCATTGACGGGGAGTAGCCTAACGTTAAATGTATGCGTGAGTTAAAGTGACAAGCTAGCATCATGATCACAATCTTAAAGTGAAGTGCTCTTTGAGTGTTACCAAATGTGTGTAATGTGAAGGATATGGGTAAACAACGATCTTGTTTTACTGATAAAATTAATGTTACATCGTCAGATTTAAGAAGACATGGGGAAGTTTTGACTCGCGTGAATTGATTGCATGTAATGATGCACACGTTTTGAACACGTTATGCGAATTATGATTTTGAGAATGTTTGATGCATGCTACTATGCATAAATAGGGAACTAAACGACTCATGGAACTAATTTAGAATTGATGCTAGACGAGTGAACCCATGTATAAATCTAACCACTCTCTTTTTCTGCTTGATCTGAAGATGGTCCAATGGAGCACAGCATTTCTCTATGGAGGATCTTCCATCAGCAGTCAGCTTTCCCAGCCTCTTTTAACAGTATGACAATTCACCACTGACCACGGATCAGTCTGAGCTAGCTGTTGAAGACCATGGCTGACCGACAACCTAGAAGTTTTTCATCCAAGGCTTCCAAGAGCCCACGGTTTAAGTCCTCTGGATCCAGGCCTGGAGGACTACTGCCCACTCCTACAGTACACCAAACACGTGAGAAGGGTAAGAACTATACACAGTACTTTTGGATGGAACCTGTTTCACATTGATCTCAGTCTAGGTTCATTTTACCTCACAGAGTGGTTTTGCTTTTACCCTGTGTGAACTGTCGAATTGTCAGTATATTAAAAATAATCTGAGCATCGTAGCCAGTCAGACAAGTATCTGATGACAAGCTGTGGTTTGTCTTTATAGGAAGAGCCATGTATACGCTCGAAACGTAACTTGAATTCTGATCAATTAAACTAACCGAGAGCAAGTGTGCGGACCTTTTTCTTCATTTTGGATCTTAACTGTTTGGCTCCTGCACCTATATTTGGATGTGCACTCTTTCTTCCACTAAATACTTGTCTCTTTGTAGGGCCATCTCTGCATAAACTTAAAGAGAATGTGTTGGATATGCTCTGCGAGATTCCCGAAGGAGTGAACATCGCCAAATTCCTCAGCACCTACAAGCATCACTATGGTCAGCAGCTGATCCTCTCAAACTATGGCTTGCTTGGCTTTCAAGATCTGATCACTGCCTTGGGGGATCAAGTACGTGTCGAGAGGATTGGAGACCGAAATGTCATCAGAATTGCGGCAGGAGTCGGTCATCATCAGCAAAATCCCTTCTTTGATCAAGGTAAAATGGATCATGAGACACCAGCACACTGAATATTAGAGCTGTGCGCTGTATGTTGAAGATATATATTGCAATACTATTTATTTAGATATAAGAATAGATATATTATGTGCAAACTATTGAGTGTATAAGAGGCTACACACACAGGTTACCATCTGTGTACATTCTAAATTGTTACGGCCAGCTCGTTACAGACAGATAATTTATTGAATTAAAGCTAAACAACATTACCAAATAGAAAGTGTTTAGGGGAAAATGAAAGGGAGCGTGTGTGGATGCAATGTGTAGTAGGTATCAGTAGATTATATAAGAGACTAAATAAGTAGACAAAGTAAAGAGAGATTTAGAAAAAAGGAGAGTGCAAGTGCAAGAGATAATCAAAATAGGTGCCTGCATGAAAGAAGAAAAGTACCTAATGGGAAAGGGAGGACAGCCCTTTATATAGTAGCACCTGGTTACAGGTACTCCCAATTAACAATTAACCTTCCCAAGGTCCAACCCCTGCCCATGCACTGACATGGAATGGCCTGAGGATGTCACGGGGTCGTAACAAAATGGACTACATTTTTATCAAGGAAGTTTCTCTTTCTTGTGCATGCACAAACCTCAGGCGCACATGATATCTGGCAAACATCTGTGGGGGTGTTGGATGTAAGAGTGTTTTCATCCCAAATTGACTAAAATCTGAAAATTATTTTTTTTCCCTCTAAATCTGTTTATCATGCCTGTACCCATGGAAATGGACATAGGCCAAATTTCAAAGTGTAACACTAAATGAAAATATTAAGGCTATTAAAGGTATACTATGCAGGATTGGCGATTTCATCGCCGGTTTCGCTTTCACTTTTCATTTTCGCTCGTTTTATGCTTGCATATTTCTCTGCAGAGCTTCCCCTACAGCTTTAGCGTGTATATTTGACAAAACTCCTCAATCTGTCAGTCTGCCGTGCCTTTTCATGAGACTTTACATGACACTTCCTGGAGTAGAGCATGGGTGCGTGCCCGGTGTCTCCTGAAGTTGCAAGTGTGGTTTTACCGCTACAGACCACTAGAGCGGCCAAAAAAAACACCGTTCGACCGGTAATGACTCATTTAATCATATATAACAGTATGGAACGAATTGATTAACTGAAAAACGTTGCATAGTATACCTTTAAGGTACCCTAAAAAATGCAATTTTGACACTGACATTTTCAGCACCTTTTTGGATATATGGATGACATTTCATTCAGAAGCAAAGTTCCATCAGTGCAGATTGATCTTCAACAATAGAATATAATGATGTTTGTTTGTCTCTAGTTAGTTAGTCAATAAATTACTTAGTTCATTGTCCGCTTAGGGAAATTCAGTTTTACAGACACTACACATGCAGAGTACATGTTTCACAGTTGAGACATAATATCATTACACTTGTTTACACAGTTTACTTTTTGGACTTTTTATGCCTTTAATGATAGGATAGTGGAGATAGAGTAGGGATGGGATCCGGAAAGGACCAGGGGGCAGGAATTGAACTGGGGTTGCTGGCGTACGGTGCAAGTGCCCTAGCCAGTTGTGCCACAGCTGGGACCATGTCATTACACTTCTGTGGAAGTATTGTGAGGGTCCTTACAGAGGCTTTACGTTCCGGTAATGTCGAATCAGCGGGTGCATTTGACCTTGCAGTGCTGCCACCTCACCACACTACCACAGAAGTGTAATTATATTTTGAGTATTGTGGACAGTGGTATAAAATAACGTTTGTTTTCTTTCGCGCTAGCTTCCCTTTTAGCTCTCACTACTACAGTATAAGCCCATTTGGTGTTAATGCAACAAACGGTCTTCCTCAAAACTCCACCAAATAAAGTCATTGTGCTCTCAGTCAAAAGTTAACTGCCGTAAATAGGTCCTATTTTCTTTACTCTGGAGTTGCCCTTTAAAGTCTAGTAATTTTCCAAATAAATGTCCATTTCCCACAATGAATGAAGTAAATGTCAGATACCACCTGGGACATGTCTTTACCCTCCTTCTGCATATTCTTCATAAAATATGTGTACAGTCACAATACTGTACGTTAAGATTGTTCTACAACAGCTATTAAGTGTGATTCTAGGGACTTTTGCAGGGAGATGTACGCATAGCCCCTCTCTCTCTCTCCATGTTCTAAGGCCAGTCGAGTCACATGACTTCCTTGACAACAGCTGCTGCCGCCAGCAGAGGGTGCTGGAAAGCGAAACTTAAGCCAGTCACCCTCGCTCTTAAGTTTTGCTTTCCTCTAGTGTTGCCTAGCGATTGCAGCACTAATGGAATCTGGGGTATGTTCGAACGAGCCACAATCAAGAGAGTTACATAAGTCACATTTGGACTCAGTGCTGCTGGCCTACTGGGCCATAAAAGCCCGGGACTTTGATTTCACAGCCCTCTGGCGTAGAGTCTGAACCGTGGTGGGATTTCACCACAGGGTTTGCCCAATGGCTAATTGTGCAAATATCTGTCAGGATGAGGGGAGGGAACAGCCCCCTGTGTACACTGGGCCAACCAGCTGGGGCGGGTGACCGATCCAAACTGGTTTCACTTTCATTTCTCGAGCGTGTCTGTTGTCATACAGTAGCTTTCGACTCACTGGCAATAAGGAAGGGAGGAGGTTTTAAAGGTAGTGTCACCACCAGTTCAAGTCAGTTCAAGTTGAACAGCAGGATTGAAAACACATGAAAAATGCTTTGATGTAGTATAGACCTACAATTAGTTGACAGTGCTTGACAGTGAGAATTGTGGTAAGTCATTATATTGTATTTGTGTATTTTTTAACCTACTGTGTTTTCTGTCTAGTGTAAGGTATAGTTACGGTTCATTGGTTGAAGTCATTGGGATGTAGTCTCTGTTGTACTTCATATTAGTCCCAGTAGAATCAGCTATTTAAAGATTGATTGGAAACTAACAGTCTTGGCACAGTGGCATTGTAAATTTACTTACTAATCATTTACAAGTTTGATACTCTTAAATACAGTATTTACCCTTTGGATATTAAGCTCCCTTTATTTGAACATTGCCTTTATCATACTCATTGAGTATGATAAAGAAAGAATGGGAACTGCTGACTTACAGTACAAGGAAGTAGAGCCTTGGCTCCAATTTGAATTCATGATATCAGGCCTCTTTGTTCGGTTGCATGTTCATTGAGAATACTCTGATACGATTTTCATTCCAGCTTTTTTTGTATCTAAAGCTTATAGTATGCTTGTTTTTTTAGTAAAAGGTTAGTGCTGTTATTTACAATTCTGAGAGACATAGTATTTAAAGTATGGTATGAAAATGTACTAACAAAATGTAAACAGCTAATTTGCTATGGTTAAGATAAAGGACAAGAAGTTCTCCAAGCATCAGTTTAACAGCATGAAAAATTAATGGAGTATCCCAAGCATCTTTTGCCATTAAACCAGGTGCCGTTGCACAGGCTATTATGCCCTGGATGACCCGCCGTGTGACCGTGACGGATTAATTGCCCACCTCCACTCCATCTATAATGCATTACAGCGTTCTCTGTTTACTACGATAGCTGTGGTGACTGGGGTTAACCTTTTAAAGATTTGATGGAGCGAAATACATGGTTTTATTGTCCCCCCCGTTTTCTTTTTCTCCTTTTGCAGACATGGAGTCCGTTCGACAGGACATCGTCGAGCTGGTCCGGGGACGGCCGGAGGGCGTCCCGGTGAAGAAGCTGGCCGTGTCCTACAACCAGAAGTACAGACGGAACTTGACCCTCAGCGCGCTCGGGTTCTCCAGCATAGCCAAGCTCTTGGACTCCATCGCCGAGCTGGCGGTGCAGGACGACGTGGTGTTCCACCGCTCGCACCGGATGCAACCGCACACGGCTCCTCCTCCTCCTCCTCCGCTGGCGACTCCTACGCCTCCCGCGCCGATGACCCCTCCGCTGCCCAGGACTCCTGCAGCAGCTCCTGCCGTTGCCGCCGCCGCCGCTGCTCTACCCGTTCAAGACCCGCAGCCGGCGATGCGCATGGCTCTCCCGACGTTCGGCGCCGCCCCGATGCCCGCCGCCAGAGGCGAACTGACCCAGGACCAGCTGCTGGCGAAGGTCCAGGAGGTGGTGAGGCACTACCCGGTGGCGGGCACGTCCATCGTCCAGCTCCAGAACAGCTACTTCCTCCATTTCGGCACGGCGCTGCCCATGGAACTCTATCTGCCTCTGTACCACCGCCTGACTCAAGCGCAGCTGATGCCAGCAGCAGCAGCAGCCGCCGCAAAGCCAATGGAGGCCAATGGGGGAGCAGAACCCTTGAGCTCTTTAGGTAATCTGCATAGCAACAGGGCCTGGGTTCATGTCTGGGTTTAGGCCAAGGCTTAGGCTTAGGGCAGCATAGGTTTAGATGAACGCACTTTAACCAGCACGTAGACTTTTGCACTCTCATCCTCTGGCTGTAGTATTGCTGTTGAAGTAGTGTTTGTTGTAAGGTCTCCTCTGCAAGATTGCTTGAATGTTATTCCTCATTTTGTAGGTCGCTTTGTAAAGGGAATATTAATTGTGCTTGTTTCCAAACCCGTATAGTAAAAAATATAATACCATTTACTATTTTATCTTATATAGCATTAAATTAGTAGAATAATAGAGATTATCTATCCATCGGTCTATCTGTTTATTTGTCTGTTTGTCTGTGTCTGCATTTACAGTGACCTTGATCTTATTTGGAGTATATCATAATTCTAGTGATTTTTTTTTGTGTCTTCCAGGGACACTAGAGGGCAGCAGGAGGGATAGCCCCGTGGCTTGGGCGGCTCCGAGCTCCGTGAGCCGGGTGATGGACACGCCGTCGCCCCTCAGGACGGCCTCCCCGCTGGTCCAGCAGCCCCAGGAGGCCTCTCTGCCGGACAGCCTGGCCAGCGGCGACTTCCCCCCGCTGGGGGCGGCGGCGGCGGCGAAACCGTCCAAGGCCGAGGAGCGGCGTCTGCAGGCGGCGGCCATCCGGGACATCCGGGACCGGGACAGCTCCGTGTCGTTCCGCGAGGACTACCACGCCCAGCTGAGGGAGCGGCACGCCGCCAACGTCCGCGCCGCCGAGGCCCTAGAGGCGTTTGAGGCCGGTGGCGGCGGCGGCGGCAGCCGGGAGCGTCGCTCGAGGAAGAACATGAGCCCCACCGAGGTGGACAGCCTGGCCGAGGACGTCATCAGGTCTCTGGCCACCAGAGGAGAGCTGGTCACTGTGGAGAGGGTAAGAGCCGTTTTCTCTGAAACTGTGAGGCGGGACAGACCCACATGGCTTTGCTTTTATTACACCCGCCAAGGAGGCCATGTTTTCATCGGGGTTTGTTTGTTTGGTTGTCCGTTTGTTTGTTTGTTTGTTTGTTGGTAAGATAACTCAAAATGTTATGGATGGATTTTAACAACATTTCCAGGGAAGGTCTGAAATGTCCCAAGGAAGAAACTATTACATTTTGGGAGTGACCCGTATACCGTCTGGATCCAGGGATCAGTTATGTTTTAGGCCTGCGCTCTCGGAGTGCTTTTCTTGTTTCTTTCCATAGCATGGGATTGAAAACGCATTAAAATGCTTTTATGTAGTATAGACCTACAATTAGTTGACCGTGCTTGACCGTGAGAATTGTGGTAAGTAATTTTATTATTGCCTTTTCCTGTGACCTGTGAAGGACGGAGAGACGGACACATACAGCTTCATCTTTATCTCTCTCCATAGTTGTGATACTGTGACGTATTGGGGCTCCTACTGATGTTTTTCTTGTTTTTATTCTGATTCTGAAATCAAGACGTCATCACTTAGCATGCAACAGCAAATTGCATCAAAGACTCTTTCAAATCCTCTTTTTCCTGTCGGCTCTCATTACACCATCGTTACACCATCTCCATTTGCTAGTGGCTGATGGCTTCTGGTGCAGCCTTTTATTTGGCGCAACAGATGTTTCATCTAAGTTGTTTCATCCTTGTCCAGGTCGTGAGTCAGGTGTGTGAGTACCTGCAGATCCCCAGCCTGCAATCCATAAGGATTTATCATCGGGACTTACCTGCCGTGAACGGCCTGCTGCGTGCCATCAAAGAGGTCAACATGTTCATTGAGGTAGGACAGAAACAATGCTGTGTGAGTCCTGATATAGATGCTGTAGCTTTTTACATGATTGCTGGTTTCACAGTATTGTGTATTGCTGTTTGAGTGATATGTGTGATAGATGTGTTGTCCCCAGTACTTTTTAAGGATATTAATATTCATAAATAAGAATCATCAGTGCCCTCAGGGTAAACTGTAGATTTTTACAGTATCGCTGGTTTCACGGTCAACATGTTGCCTCTAGTGCATGGAAGGGAGGAGGAGGTGTGATTTGATTGGCAGCTGAATTCAAACAGTAGTAAACTTTTAACTGCTGGTAATCATTGCCGCAATCAGCGCTGCTGTGATTTTATGTGTTTGTTTGATATGAGTATTTGCACTTGTGTGTCTGATCTCAGGCCATGAACGCGGTGTCTGCCGTGTGCACGCTGTACGAGCTCGGCCAGGCCTTGGCCGGACTGCAGAACAAGAAGCGCTTCGAGGAGCTCCATCTCGGCCCCCTGTGCAAGAACCCGCTCGTCCACCGGATGTTCAAGGTGGACGCCAACACCAAGGACGAGGACATACAGCCCATCGAGACGGTGGACATTTTGAGGGTCAGTGCATTGTGATTGGTGGATTCTCTTAGTCAGCGCTGTATGAGCTCACCTATTGGCTAAAGTAGTGAGTCATCAGTTGTCCATCCAATAGTTGTTTGGATCACTTGGGTTTTCATCTACAACAGTGGTTCTCAAACTGTGGTACGGGTGCCACTGGTGGTAGGCGGACTCTCTGTTATGGTACTCTGGGAGTCTCCAAGATGTTTTATAATATTTCATGTCAAGACAAAATAATCACTTCAAATTATGCAAACATTTTTATAATGAAAAATCGTTAAATTTTAACTAGTTTTTATCTTTCTTGAAAAAAACAAAACAAAATAGTGCAAAACAGTATGTACAATCTGAAAAATATTTAAATTGGCCTACGCTACTTTATTTGTAATGCTGGTCATAATGGTGGTACTTTTTTTTTTTTAGAGTCTCCAAGCCTACAGGAAAAAATCCAAAGGCGTCAAGGTGGACCTTGCAGAGTTCATGAAGCATCTTGCTGACCAGTACAACTGTGACAGTCCTTATGAGCTGGGCATTCGCATCCAGGGCCTTGGGCTGCCCATTTCGGTAAGATTGCTTTCTCCTTTTGAAGGACATTTGATCATTGTCTGTATTGTGACTTACCGTAACTTCCCAACTATTACCCGCAGCTTATACATTGATTTGGCAAACTTTCTACAGCTATGAGGTTAATATGGTTTGGTTTCTTTTAACTTGCATAAAACATTGTCCTGGGGCTTACAGTATACACAATGCGGCTAATACACAGGAAATTACCGTAATCTAAAATGGATATTTCCATGTCACTGAAACATGTGTGGTGTCTGGTGTCCCTCTTAGACGCTGCAGCGGGCGACCCTGACCATGCACGCCTTCATGGACTCGGCCAGAGACCGCGTCCAGGTGGAGCTGGAGCAGGAGGTCCAGGAGAAGCTGTGGAAGATCAAGAAGAGCGTGATGGAGCCGGCCGACGGACCACTGACCTTCACCCCCGCGTCCAGCAGCCGCGAGCTGAGGAAGAGGTACGTCGCCATGACCGCAGCCGACGCCGTCATGGAGGTCTTCATCAACTCGGACGGCATCTTCAACGGCACCATGACTAAGGTACGCATGCCAACCCCTGGGAAACGTGGGGCTGTGGGGCTGTGGGACTGTGGCCGCTGGATGGAACTTGAAAGTCTTCCTGTAGGCCCCAGCCGTGGCGCGACTGGCTAGGGCACTTGCACACACGCAGGCGACACGGGTTCGACTCCCGCCCCGTGGTCCTTTCCGGATCCCACCCCTACTCTCTCTCCCACTCACTTCCTGTCATTCTCTCTACTGTCCTTTCCAATTAAAGGCATAACAATCCACAAAAAATTATCTTAATTAAAAAGAAAGTCTTCCTGCAAACACTTATCAGGACACTAATGATCATCAATATTTTTTCACTAAGTTTCATTCCAGAGGACACCGCATGCCTTTCAAACTCAGGCCCTTTGATGCATGGTGCACAATGGCGTGGTGGTGCAATGCATTTAAACCGGGTTGTTCTAGCTACACCTCTTAAAGGTGGAGGTGCTATATTTCAGTGAGATGGCAACATTCACTGCCAGGTAATGACAATATCTCAAAGCAGCCCTTCAGAGTGGACTGTGCCAGTGAGGGTGGCAGACTCGGCGGGCATGTCGTAACATTGTGTAAACGAGCGCCTCCCCACCTGCCAGCCAGCGCTGGCCACGCTCGCTGCCAGGTTAATAACGCTGAGTCGCAGGATGTCCGGTCCCACTGAAACACTTTCCTCAGACACTGACCTATTTTAGGTTCCCCCCCCACCCCTTGTCCCTGCCACACCACCCCTCTCTGCGTTCTGTGAAGTTTTAGCCAAACATTCCATTTGGCCCACCATGGGTGCTGTCTGGGGGGGAGTGGGGGGTGTCCACCCGCCAGGGTGACGCTAAGCTCCCCTTTATCCCCGACAAAGTGTCATAACCAGACCCCACCCCCCCCCCCCATTCATTTCACGGCACATTTGAGCTTGAAAGACTTGCCTGATAATTCCAGCCCGTTTTAACACCATTAAGGCTATCTTGTCTGCTCGCTGTCAAGGAGGTTCCCATAAAGTCAGTGCTTCTCGGAGCTCGTTAATATGATGCCTCGGCCTCGTAATCTTCTAATCCCAGCTGTAATCGAGGCGCTTCTACCGGGCTTACATCACTTGGTTTTTTACCCCCTCTCCACCCAGCCCCTGTGGCACTTTTTTCAGGGATTAAGTAAAATACGGAGTTTCTTTTTCATTCACTTTAAATCGGGCCAACTCCCTTCCTTCGCCTGGGTGGTTTTTGCCTCGGTACGTTTTTATGAATCAAAAACAGACGTGCTATGGATCCCTATTGACGTTCCTGACACATCAACCGTGTACTAGTGCCTAATAAAAAGCCCGATTAAAAATTAACAGTATTGCAGTAAGCACCCAACAGTTCTTGTGTTTGCATGAATTCAGTGAAAGTCCCTTCTTTCTGACGAGAAATGATAAATGTTTGTTATTTAGTCTCAGCATGCTGAAGTGTCAGCACTGTTAGCAGACAAAAAGAAATTGATACGGGCGAACTCTGGCAAAACGGAGCAAAGAACTTTTTTTTTTTTTTTTTTTTTTTTTTAAGTCGTTAACTGAGACGAGACCGTTTGACCGTCTGATTTCTGGCATTCCGCAGCGTGTGCAGGCCTTTCTGGCGTACGTGAAGGAGGACCGTCTGGCCAGGAACCTGTTCCAGCTGGCCATCTGCTGCGGCTCTCTGGAGCTCCCTAATGACCTGCCCGCCGGCGAGAGGACCCCGCAGAACGACAAGAGGAAGAAGAAGAAGAAGAAAGAGGAGGAGGAGGAGGATGACAGCATCTCTGTCATGGCTGCCTCTGAAAGTGTGTGCAACACTTAGTTTAAATCCAAACACAATACACACACATCTGTATTACACAATAACTAACGCTCATTTGACACATACTTTCTAAGCTATTGTTATTGTTGTAAATTAGAGGAATTCGTTTTATTTGATTAATATTTTTCTCGTTAATCGTTCATGTCTGCATTCAGGCGGTATCCATTTTAGTGTTCCAGATGTTCGGAATTTGCTGGCAGCCACCCGTTCCCATAACACATCTGGTCATTTTTTCTCTCTCTCTGTCCTCCTCCTCCTGTCTTGATTTCTTCTTGATTGACACCTCAGCCTCGGTGCTGCAGCTGTTCCAGGAGCGCGTGTCCAGGCTGTGTGGCGCGCTCACGCTCGGCTACCTGTGCGACCTGGAGAAGAAGATGGCCGAGCACTTCAAGGTCAAAGCCTTCCCGGGCCTCGCGCAGGGCAGCTTCCTGGAGTTCCTGGTCAAGAACTCAGAGGTAAGTCCAAAAATCATCAACACACAGCTGGAGCTTCCAGACTGATTACACTTGATACAAACGGGCACTGTGCAAATGAAATGCAATGTGACCTTTATATAGCACAGTCTTTACTTTTCCTTTTACTATAATTTACTTTTAGTTGTTATTTTTTCCCCTTTGCTCCTTTAACTTTGGTTATTAGAACCTAATTGAGCTTAAGTCGTATTGGGTAAAATGGCGTAATCTACCAACCATGTCTGCTCCTCATCTATGCACCTGCTGTACTGTATGTTCTCTCTCTCCCCCTCTGTGTGACTGCAGTCCCTGCAGCAGGCAGTAGGGGGCTCCATCCTCATTGGTAGCGCCAGCTCCGGCGTGTGCGGCTTCAGACCCAGCCAGCAGGACGTGTTTGAGTTCATCAGCCAGTGCGGCGACATAGACCCGGCCAGAGTGAGTTTCAGAAGGGCCCACCCAGCCCCTGTTTACCTCTCTGCCTCCAGTTTCCAGAAACCCCCACTTCTCCTAATGAGGGCTAAATGCTACTGGTGGCTCTGTGGCTCATTAAAAGTTGGGGGCATTATGCATATCCTGCTTGTTAGGTTCAGCTGTAGAAACTCATATCTGGAGCCCAGGATTAAGGCCTACACTCCTCAGTGTGTGCTCCAGCAACTTTGATGTGACAAGGATGCTATTTTTAATTTAATAACCGTCTTAGTTGACACAAAGTTGGTGTGTTTGTTACTTTTGCAGCTAACATGATGAAAATACTTAAGTACTCTACTACAAAATGTGATCTATAATATACTTTACGTGTCATATGCTGCTTGGAACTCTGTTACAATTACAATCCCTTGCAATTGCATCCATTTCTGTAAAAAAAATTACAAATAAACTGATAGATTAAGCTTGGAATCCTAAAATAGAAATATTAGCCTGATAAAAAATGTACGGTATTGCATTAAGCACCCAGTGTAGATACAGTGTAAAGGCTCAGCTAGCTTGTTCATGTCCAGTCCTGTCTGACCCGTCTCTTTACCTCTACCTCAGCTGAAGTTCATCGAGGCGTCTCTGAGGAGTCATTACGGCCTGCGGGACAGCAGGGAGCTGGGCTACGGCCCGCTGACCACCCTCCTGAACATCGTCCAGCGCCAGAGAAGCCTGGGCGGCCCGGTGGCCCCCAGTGTCGTGCGATACGAGGCCCCACTGATGCCCAAAGTGACCGGGTGAGGATCAAGCTCTCCTGTCTGATGTGTTGGGTCCTATTTGTTCTCCATTGTCAAGTAAACACACTTGTGGTACTTGCGGCAGTGGCTCAGGAGGTAGAGGAGTCGTCCAGTAACTGGAGGGTTGCTGGTTCGAGCCCAACTCCTCCTGACCCTGTCGAAGTGTCCTTGAGCAAGACACCTAACCTGCTAACCTGCTAACTGCTCCTGATGAGCAGGTTGGCGCCTTGCATGGCAGCCTCCACCATCGGTGTGTGAATGGGTGAATGTGAGGCATGATATGTTAAGTGCTTTGGGTGCTCGCAGAAGCTGATAAAAGCGCTATATAAATGCAGTCCATTTATCATTTACCATTTACTTGTGCATGAAACCATGACACCCTCTAGTTCTGTTCTTCTAACGTTGATCCAATCTGATTTAGTTGCAACTCTAATCTGTTGCTATGTCTCTACTATGTATTAAAAGGTCCCTGAATGCGTGTGTTGTTGTCCACTAGACATGCAGCATCTGGGCTTGAACGCCTTGCTGATAATTCCTGTGAGTGTAATGTATTGAGATTAACTGTAATGTGTTACAAGAGGGACAGAACAGAACTCACTCAGTCAGAGGTAAATTCTAATGTCCATGACAAAGCCTAGATCAGGCATGTTGGTTTTAAGAGTATTTGTTAATAGAATGTTCACTTTTAACTTTAGATTGGTAATTTAATCATTCTTATTCAAACAAAGTTTCAGACAGCATACCTTTCAGAGGGTTTTACCGTGAAGCTGAAGGCGACTGTCTGTAATGTACTGCAGTATAAGAATGTACGCACAGCTGTATAATTTCGACAGGTGCTGGATATGGTCACAAACATAGTCAAAAGAAAAATATCCGCACACTGTCTTACATGCTCCCAGTTTGGTCGTAACGTTATACTTTGCCATTACTCAGGCCTTCGAGGTGGCGAAAGACTGGAGTGGTCAAAACGTTGTACTTTGCCTTTAAACCGGGAGATTGTCTGTAATGTAACATCTGTAATGTAAATGTAAACGTACATGTAATGTCACTGACTGGCCGGTGTCCGCCTCGCAGGGAGCGTGCGGTGGGGGAGTCGGTGGGGGTGCTGGGGGACGTGCGGCGGGAGCAGGCCGTGTCCTGCCTGCGCTCGGCCCCTCTGCTGGAGGACCTGGAGCAGTGGAGCCTCTGGGAGCCCGTGTTCCTGCCCAGCCTCGGCCCCCTCAAGGAGTTCATCGAGAGGCACTGCGGTCAGTCACAGCACCACAGCCTCTTCTTTTAGTCCTCTTAATCTTCTTTAGTGTGTGTGTGTGTGTGTGTGTGTGTGTGTGTGTGTGTGTGTGTGTGTGTGTGTGTGTGTGTGTGTGTGTGTGTGTGTGTGTCTGTGTGTGTGTGTCTGTGTGTCTGTGTGTCTGTGTGTCTGTGTGTCTGTGTGTCTGTGTGTCTGTGTGTCTGTGTGTCTGTGTGTATTTGTGTGTGTGTGTGTGAGAGAGAGAAAAGAATCATCACACTATTTTTTTTTTTATCAGCTCTTTCTGTTTGTATTTATTCAAGTTGTGCTCAGTGGTGCAGTGAGCCTGTCTTTGGTTTGGGGGGGAAATCCTCAGGAAAAGTCTGTCCTCACACACACAGGAGATAAACGTGCGGTGGAGCGTGCTGATTTCAGTACAAGTCTACTCCTTTTATGACAAATATGATTTCGGAAAAAAAGCTGTCCGGGCCAAAATAATCTGCAGTATTGCAGCAGAATAGATTTCAGTATTGCAACAACAAGTAGAATATCACTGACAAAATGGTGATATTTGTGTTTTTAATTATTTGTGTTGTTGTCAGTGTTGTCGATGTTGTTTTTTTGATGTTGTTGATGCTGATGTTGTTGTTGTTGTTGATGTTGTTGACGTTGTTGTTGTTGTTGTCGTGTAGCCCAAACTGACCTGATGGCCCTAGAGGTGAAGCCAGGCGTGTTGCTACGGGTGACCAGAGCCACAGGCGACAGGCTCTTCGCAGACGCCGTGCAGGCCCTGGACGCTGTGGGAACAGCCGGCCACCTGGTGTCCATCGTGGTGGCTGATGGGATACTGAACGCCCCCACCGCCCTCCTGGCCAATCACATGGAGAGCTCGCTGGCTGCAGCTGTGGCGAGGGAAGGTAGGAAGTCACCAAACCTTGAATTTGTTTTCTTTGCGTAACATTTAGAATACAATTGAATTGATCACAGTTGACATTGCGTATGAGTGCATGACATTGTAATAATAATCAAGGTTTATTCATACAGCATATTGTAATTTATACACTGAGGGATTTCAGTGTGCTTTGCACAAATAAGAGGAAGAGGAGCATAAAGTGCAATAAATCAGGAGGATTCCTACAGAAAAGCTTACAAACACAAAATGGAAGTCAACTCATGATTATTCATTTTGCAGACTCCGCTCAGTTGGAAGATGGTCAGTCTTACAGCACAGTGTCCCAGTTTGTTCTCGAGTGTCTGGTCCGAATCCCCACACGAATCTGCACAGCCCTACTGCAACAGGTACTGTGTGTTCAACTCTTCATGTGATCCTGTTTGTACACTTCAGCATACTGTAGTATTTAGGCAGTAGAGTAGAAGTCAAGGAGTTCAATGTCTCTCAACAAGAAACCAACACAAGCGTTGGCTCCATAACTCTTTAGAACAGGCTTCTAATTAAATGTGCTGTATTATTTAGCATTGGGTTCAGGGTGGACAACTAGGCATGTGCTAAAGCACTGAAGTGTAATTCTATCAACAGTCTAAATTTAGAAACGCGTGCCAGGTATAAAAACCTGTTGTTTAATGAGTTGTTCCCGATAGTTTCTGATTTGTGTTGACAGCGAGGGTGGAACATGGGAGTTATACCTAGCATGTTTGGACAGGACTTGGGCGGTTTGTTTATGTTTGAATGTGTTGAAATGGCTGCCATTTTATTCCCTCATGGAATTGGCCGGGGAGTTAGTTTTAATGACCTCAATGCCATCGTGTTTATTGCATGTGCTTCTGAATACAAATGATCTTTGTGCTTGACTACAAAAAAATGCTGATCTTAGTCCAAATTCAGATCCTTCCTGGCCAACTGAATTAGCTAGACATCAATAAACGCTCCGTGATTTGGAATGCATCCATGCCGCACTTTTTAAAGTTAATCACTCGTCAATCATCTCTTTGTCAAATGCCTCCCCCCCCCCCCAGATCTTCCTGGAGCCCCTCTCTAAGGTGCTGGGCCAGTCCATGTCCAAAACCGTCCTCCTGGAGCGCGCCCGGTCCGAGCCACGCTACCTCAACCGTCTCCACCAGATGGGCGTCCTCCTGGGCATCACCGAGTGGGCCCGGGACTACCAGTCCAAACTGGAGCCACCCAAAGCCCCAGACACCTTCTCCCACCAACAGGTTAGACCCTGCCAGACCTTCTTGCTTGTATCAAAGTCCGGGTGAGGTGTAGAAGTCAAAGGGTTCAGAGACGAAAAGTCCGACCACATATTTGTGCCAACCGTTCATTAAACTAGCTCATTCTAACTGGCATAACTAATTAGTAATAACTGATTACAGCTAATTAGTGAATTCAACTGTATTACAGTAAGTACACAGTGAGAACCAATACATGATAAGACTTTTACTTTCTGAAGATTTTTACAACTCTGATCAAAGCACACCTGACCCCCTAATTAGTCAGCAGGTTGCTTTTCCGCTTTTCTGTGTATTGGTTCATCTTTGGAAGCAAAGCCAATTGATGTACATGAAAAACGAATATACCAGAGTACGTCACTGTGCATGTTTGCTCTTCACAAACCTCATTCCCTTGCAGCAGTCTGTGGTGTCCAATGGGCTGAGTGCTGGAGTGTCTGAAGACGGCCTGTCTGATGGGGATGACCCAACAGAGGAATCCTCCGCCGCTGAACTCAATGGCATTGACCGCTCAGGTAGACAGACAAATGTATATACAGTAATTCTCACCAATTGCAACTATAATTTCAAGCAGTGCATTAGTGTTGGTAAAAGCCAGTTACTTTCTGTGGTTTGCGGTTCTTCCATGTTTGCAAGGGGAATGGGCACAACACTGGCCGTATTTGTTTTAAACTCTGACTCCACCATCACCGGTACTGTGTTCTTTTCTCACCACCAGACTCCACCAGCGACAGCGATAAAAACGACAGCGACGAGGAACTGGTGTCCGATCAGTCCAGCGACCTGAGCCCCCCCGAGGAGACAGAGGAGACCCCCGCCGAACTGACGGCAGGTCAGCTTGCCGAAACGGCATCATCATCGGCGGCGGCGTCCGAAGCGGAGGAGCCAGACGAGCAGCTGGAGCCGTCTAGACTGAGCCTGCAAAGGGCCGTCGTCGAGGACATCAGGTTTGTTTACGGAGACCTGCGCCAGCCAGCGCTAATTACCCAGGGAGCAAACCCCCCTTTTTTAGGGAAATCAGACATGGGCTGCTGTAAAAGGTTGTCATACGAAAATAAAATCTAGGGTGTCCCAGGATCACAACCTGGGTGGCCAACCCGGTCAATAAGCTGCTGTTTGTGTGTTATCACCCTCTTTATGCCCCATTATAAGTCTATGGACGAATATATTATGGGGTGAATAGGGTAAAAATTTTAACAAATAGATATTCCCACAAAAATTCCTTAGATGATTACTCACTGTAAGATAATACTTTGTTGTATTGCAAGTTTTCTGAAATACTTTATACATTTATATAATGAACCATTATCAAATGAAATATGCACAAATTTGCATACATTTATAGCCTTGGGCTTGGGGGGCTTAAAGTGCACCTCTATCAACCAAACAAACTTTTGGTGAAAGGTCTGGCTATGCCGAATATAAAAATGAATGTTAACATGGGATAATTTTGGGTTACACTAACCTAAAGCTACATGGGTGTACATTGAGAATCTATGCATTACAATACAATGCAAATACTATAGAGAGATTCATTGTCAAATGTTAGAAGGTGGAAGAAGGTGAGACTTGTCTCAGAACATATTAAATCCTATCTACAGGGTGTAAGATCCTAGAAAATATATAGGTTAGGCTCAGCCTAGGCTGTTTCTTACTGTATTTACCCATAAGGTACAGGCCAAACTTTTGATAATTAGGCTGCATACATTTAAGAATATGATGCCTCATTTACATATTTGTACATGATATTTAAAAAAAACTTGCAATACAAAAAAGTATTGCCTTAATGTAAATAATCATCTGAGGAATTTTTGTGAGGATATCTATTTGTTAAATTTTTTACCCTATTCACCCCATAATATATTTGTCCATAGACTTATAATGGGGCATAAAAAGGGCGATAACACACAAACAGCAGCTTATTGACCGGGTTGGCCACCCAAGTTGTGATCCTGGGACATCCTAGATTTTATTTTAGCATGACAACCTTTTACAGCAGCCCATGTCTGTAAAACCCCCTTTGCCTCCTGGGTAAATGCTAAGACAACGCACCAACAACATTAATTACATAAATATTCCCCTGATGAGCTGAAAACCTTTCGGTGAATTGCTTCTGGTTGCATAAGGGGCTCCTGTGATCTCTGTGAAGACGTCAGCAGTGCGTCCGATGATAGCGTTGCCCTCCACTTGCACTTGTTCATTACTCTGGGCTCAGTCGGATTACAGTATGATCACGGCGAAGATGATGATGGCACATTTATGCAGGGCAACAACAATATTAATGTGATGCCAAAAGTGTCTCCTCATTGTGCCATCTCACTGTGCCAGTTGTGTCAATATGTTTGTTTGTGTGTGTGTGTGTGTGTGTGTGTGTTGACTGGGGCCTGCTGTGTGTATGTGTGTATGTGTATTTGTGTGTGTGTGCTGACTGGGGCCTGGTGTGTGTGTGTGTGTGTGTGTGTGTGTGTTGACTGGGACTGCTCTGTGTGTGTGTGTTCACGTGGGCCTGCTGTGTGTGTGTGTGTGTTAACTGGGGCTGCTCTGTGTGTGTGTGTGTGCGCTCCAGGCGGAGTGATTTCGGGGTGGGCGTGGAGCTGAACGAGGAGGGCCAGCGGCTGATGCAGGTGCACCAGGAGCGTCTGGGCCGGAGCCTGCAGCGCCTCTCCACCGAGCTCTACAGCAAAGACACACACTTCGTCCTGGAGCTCATTCAGGTCGGCCACACGTCCACATATTACTTTGTGGGGTAGTTTGGAATGTTGGACATCATTTCCAGGGTAGCCGGTGTGATATTTCTCAGTGGAGACCGTTTCCAACACATTACTTCCAGTCCTTCTAGTTGCAGAGTTCGCTGGTGCTAGGCTAGCGCAAGTCAGCAGTATGTGCTAGCCTGCCGCTAAAAACAGTCTTACCCACTCCACAGTGCACCCGAGGCAAATAAATTATAGCGTCAGATTATCGTCAGTAGCTCTATGTTGATGGAATAATGTTAGAAATAAAACTTGCCTGAAATGTGCTGGAAATGGTCTCCACTGATAAAGATCACTGGCTATCCCTGAAATGAGGCTCTACATCCAAAATTCCAAAGCACCCGTTTAACGTCCACTGCTTTTATTTCATGTGAAGTGTTTGTCCTGCATGGCTCATTTATGGAATTAGGCTACGGAGTCCTGCATTGAATAATAACCAACGTCACTTACCGAGAAAAGATGATTAGAGTTCTGCACTTGTTTTGGTTGCGTTGTGTGCTTTGCTCTAGAAGCATTTCACAATGATGGTTTGAACCCTTTTCAATGTGCAGACTTTAGCTTCTGGGTGTAATTGATGTTCTGCCTTGATAAAGTCACCTCTTTAAAATATTAATATTTCTGCATCATCTTACCCACTTTGCATCACTTTTATTAAATTAATGTTCTGTATTATTTTCAGAATTGTTGGTATTCCATGCCACTTTGTTGCATAACATCTTTCCCCCATTTATTTATGTGCATATCATTATTTCCAGACATTAGAGAGATTGAACATTTCCTTCCCTGTGTGTCCAGAATGCCGATGACAACAGCTACCCCTCAGCCCAAGATGCCCAGCCGTCGCTGGCGTTCGTCCTGGACAAGGACTGCATCACCATCCTGAACAACGAGTGCGGCTTCCAGGAGAAGAACGTGCGGGCCATCTGCGACGTGGGCCAAAGCACCAAGGGCAAACACACCTACGGATACATAGGTAAAGCACCAAGGGCAAGCACACCTACGGATACATAGGTAAAGCACCAAGGGCAAACACACCTACGGATACATAGGTAAAGCACCAAGGGCAAGCACACCTACGGATACATAGGTAAAGCACCAAGGGCAAGCACACCTACGGATACATAGGTAAAGCACCAAGGGCAAACACACCTACGGATACATAGGTAAAGCACCAAGGGCAAGCACACCTACGATTACATAGGTACCAAAGATCGTATAGTAACTAAGATGAATCATAAAGGGGTTTTTCAATGGAATGAAATGGCACCACTTCCGCCTCCTAAAGCGGCGTGATCAGTGACGAGATAATCGGTTTAGAACGGTGTAGAATCAGTAGAAGCAGGTGCCGTTGATAACAGGTTTATTTCCACCATAGAAATGCTCCCGTTTGCCTCCTAAATGGGAGTGGCAGTTGCGTCACAATGAAACCAGAATTTACCCTCATATGAATCGTCTCGCCTTATAAACCGTCTCTGTAGGTACTCGTCGCATGCAAACGAATCTCATAGCATTGTTTCCTGGACTAAGTATATCAGTAAAAGGATGTTGTGATGTTGCATCGCCCATAAGCCAATCCTCCACATGAGGAGAAATTAAGTATTTTTGGTTGATAAAGCACTACAGAACTTGCACTGTTGTATGTTCTATGCCCTGATGAAGGCCAATATGGCCGCAACGCGTAGGCCCATGTGCTTTTAAACTACTTGCCATGAACCATTAAAGGCTTTTTATATTTAAAAAAATCTCGGAGTGCCTCTGCTAACCTTTTTTTGCTTTTGGATTCTCACCTCACCCGTAGCAGAAGAGCACCTTAGTACTAATTTATAGATTCCTGAGTGCCCTAACATACTGTTGTATGTTCCAATAAGTTTTCTGGTAAAGGGAGACTTGGCAAGTGTTAACAGTCTTCTGTAATAAACTCTGGGTTCACTATGTACGTTGTTGGTGCTTCATTCTATATGTAGAGACCCAGAGCAAGCCAGTGACGAGGTTTGGTGTTGTTTTGAACAATATTACGGATTAGAAAATGCTATTTGCTAATTCACTGCAAGCTCTGTAGTGCTTTATCAACGAAAAATACTGTCTCTCCACGGCTTATTTGACGCGTTTTCATGCGGAAAAAAGAGCCCGAGTCACACTTAGTTTAACTTTCTTTAGGGGAGTTAATGGGAACACATACAGCATTTTGGACCACCAGCATAGCCCAGGTGTTCTGTAGTCACCAGCTTCAGCCTCTCCCTGGTACACTCCTGTGTGTGGAGATTCGTCAGTGTTGCTGTTTGTGTGAATTGGTGTCGCTGGTTGTGTGAATTGAGATGTGAGGGGGTTTATTTACAGAAAGCTTTTTCACTGAAAGAAGGCCCGGAGACAATCGTAATGCTGACATCATGGAATCAGGCTTATTTTAAGCCCTCGGCTGATGCGTGGAGATCTCTCTGTCCTGGGTTTTTATGTGAAACTTTGCCATTATACCTAAATGGACTGTGTAACGACCCCCCCTCCTCTCCCCACTCTCTCGCTCTTTCTTTACCTCTCCCTCTCTCTCCCTCTCTCTTTCTCTCTGCTGTTGTCTGGCCGTCTCATGCGGTCTGGGAGAAGCATCTCTGAAACTGAGCAGATGTCCTTGTGAAGTGCCTGGTGTGCTTGTCAGTGTGTGCAGCCCATTCACAGACTCCCTCGCCTACTGTGCGAGTGTGTGTGTGTGCCTGTGCCTGTGCCTGTGTGTGTGTGTGTGTGTGTGTGTGTGAGTGTGAGTGTGTGTGTGTGTGTGTGTGAGAGTGTGAGTGTGAGTGTGAGCGCGTGTGTGTGTGTGTCAGTGCCGCGTCGGCGGCTCTGCCAGTACACCACAGGCCCCGCTGCGAGGACCGCTTTATTAGATAACCTTCAGACTAATTATTCAGCACAGGACATGCAGGCGGTCTGGGATTGATGGCTGAACAACACAGACTTAATTTGCAAGACTATGGCTCATGGAGGCCCTGTGTGTGTGTGTGTGTGTGTATGTGTGTTTGGGCTTGTGGGGGCAGATTGTGCGTGTGTGAGTGTGTGTGTATGTGTGTGTTTGGGCTGGGGGGGATTGCGTGTGTGTGTGTGTGTGTCTGTGTTTTGAAAGACAAATGTGTGAACTATTTGTTTCATTCCTGAGATGGGCTCATATGAGAATGCAATCTGTCAGTTTAGTGTCCCAAAGCAAAAGTGCACTCCGTCTGCGTGTGGCTGAAGGCAGTGGAGATGGAGTTGGACAGATGGGTGACCGAGAGAAACTCAGGCCTGTGAGCTAGAGTGTTACAAGCAGCCCCTCAAAAAGATACGTGTTCTATTGAGCAGGATTGCATAACCACATTAGGACACTGCAATTGGTCTGTTTTTTTATATTTATCAATCCTGAGGGGCTCTCCCATTGTGGTTTGGCATAAACATTATCTAAGTGTAATTAAAAGTGTCATCTACTTTAAGAGCCATTTATCAAGATAGTGTTTGTTTGTTTGTGTGTTTGTTTTTGTTTTGAGGTGAGTTTGTTTTCACATGCGCACGCTGTGGTGTTTAGACGGAAGTGTTGCTGACTGATGTTGTGACTTGTGCGACCTGCAGGGCAGAAGGGGATCGGGTTCAAGTCGGTGTTCAAAGTGACGGACTGCCCCGAGATCCACTCCAACGACTTCCACGTCCGCTTCGACAAGAACAGCGGCCCCATGGGATACATCCTGCCACACTGGGTGGACGAGGAGCGCCCGGTGACGGCGAACGCCCCCGAGATCTGTCACAAGAGGTGAGATCACTGGAGCCTCACACGCTGCACCGCTCAATACTAGTGTGTGTTCACTTCCCACCGTGCAATACTAGAGGGAGCCTTTCCCAGTTGAATTGCCTTGCCAGTTTGGTCCAGTGACTTTCTGGATCCTCCGGTCAAGACAATAGCCAGTTGTGCATGCGGAACAATGTATTTTTGCCAAGTAAATTGTTGAAGCGGTCAGTTTTCCCAAAACAGCCAAATTCACTCTATTCACAAGTAAATCCAATAGTAAAAACCCAGTAATCTTGTATTGTGGGGCCCCAGCCGTGGCGCGACTGGCTGGGGCACCTGCACCGCACGCCGGCGACCCGGGTTCGATTCCCGCCCCGTGGTCCTTTCCGGATCCCACCCCTACTCTCTCTCCCACTCATTTCCTGTCATCTCTACTGTCCTGTCCAATTAAAGGCATAAAAAGCCCAAAAAATAATCTTTAAAAAAAAATCTTGTATTGTGGGACATTCCAGTTACAATGGGTAGTGTTTGTATGGTGTAGAAATGGCCCGTCACAGCTGTGTGGCGCTCGCTGTAATGTGTTCTAGCTGGACCACCAAGATCCTGCTCCCTCTGCGCTCCGAGAGCCTCCAGACCAGGAACCTGTTCCGTGACGTGCACCCCTCTCTCCTGCTCTTCCTCCATCGCCTGCGCTCCATCACCATCTTCAACCAGGTGACCCACGGCTCTTCGAGCTTCACAGATGCACCATCACAAAATTATTTTGCTTGTGTATCTCCTAAGCAAAAAGGTAAAAAATCACCGCTCATCCGTGTGAGGTGCAGGATTAAGAGTGACTGGATATTTAAGAGAAGAATCCGCACACTACAAGTCTTTGTGAAAAATAGCTTTACTGATAGCAAGCTTTCGGTCGTTAGACCTTCTTCAGGCAGAGTCTGTGTATCTCCTACAATACACTGACTTGGTTTCCCCACTCTGCTTAGTGTTAAATGTTAATACTGTTGTCTATTTTGCTAACAGGCAGTCATGCTAATGTATTGTATACTCACAGTACAATTTAGATATAACAGAAGCAACATTAACAGTATAGTGTGTATACTGTTTGGATTTTGCATTGTTCTGCATTTATTTTTCAAAAATATTTTTGGATTTAGTGAAAAAGCATCTTGCTTTAGTCCTTGTGAGTTGCTGTTTGCGGAGCTGATGCATGTGGTGTGAACTGTAAATGACCCGTTTCACTGACCACGTGACCTTTCTGCTGACCTCCAGACGGACGGGCGTCTGGTGACGATGAGTCGGCAGGACCTGAGTCACAACATCCTGGAGGTGCGGCACACGGGCGGCCTGGAGCGCTGGCTCGTCGTCAAGAGCATGCTCCACCCCAAGAAGGCAAGATGCAACTCAAACACACACACACACACACACACACACACGCACGCACACAAACAAATGCCCACAGGGGGTGGTGTTTACCAGTACAAGGGGTGGTGTTAAGAGGTCCCCAAAGAGCCCAATAATGAAAAGTAGGACGTAATGGAACAGAACAGTACACCTGAAAACCATGAAACGTGGTCTGAGGGTGCAGCTACTGTAACACTTGGACCATGATGGAGAAAAATAAGGTATGAAAAGCGGTTTACAAATTCTGTCCTTTCTATGTATTTTAATATATTTAATGGTATCTGTGTTACTATTAGTGTTGGTATCATCGAGTATACAAACGACAGAAAGCAAGACGGAGAATTAGAATCGGGGTGCAACTGTGACATAGTAATTAAGAAGTAATATTTAAAACACAGGAGACCACCCACCCTCTGTCTCCCCTACACACACACACTGCTGTACTAAGCCCCCCTTATCCTTCTGTCTAATAACTAAGTGGAGAATAAAGCCTGTCTTTAGGATTTGCTCCTCCCCTCTCAACCTGTTCAGGGCTGCGCCGCTCTTCTTCCCTTTATCCCTTTTCCGTCTTTTTTCCCTCCTGTCTCGCTCCATCTTGCTGCTTCACGTCAGGAATGTTCTCGCCTTTTCATGTCCGCGTCTGCTGGGGCTCCACCGGTATTATGTAAGCCCTCCGCCGCAGCATACGCCGCCACAGCGTCTCGCTCTCCTCTCTCTCTCTCTCTCTCTCTCTCTCTCTCTCCTCCCTCCTCCCTCTCTTTCTCATTTCCCCCCCCTCTCTCTGTCTGTCTGTCTGTCTCTCTCTTCCTCTCTATTTCTCTCTTTTTCTTCCTTTCTGTCTTTCTCTCTCTCTCTCCCTATCTCTGTATCGCTCTCTCCCTCTCTCCTCTGCTTTTTCTTTCTTCCTTCCTTTCTTCCTTTCTTTCTTTCCCTCTCTGTCTCTCTCTCTCTCTTTCTGTCTCTGTCTCTGTCTCTGTCTCTGTCTCTCTCTCTCTCTCTCTCTCTCTCTCTCTCTCTCTCTCTCTCTCTCTCTCTCTCTCTCTGATCTTCTCCAGACATTTCTAGCGCCTGGAGGGTTTGGGGACTGTCTCCCCAACCCATCACCAAAAGCATCCAATTCGGGTCACAGGGTTTGCAGAAAGAGGGGAAGGCAAAAGAAGCGCTCAAATGTGCTATGACAGCCAGCATCACCCCTCCACCCCCCTCTCTTTCCCCCTCTCTTTTTGCACTCCTCTTTCCACTCTCTGCCATGAGTTTGGTATTCTGTCGCTCCTCATGTTTTTTTTTTTTCTCCTTCCACCTCTACATTTAGTTCCCCCACCTCAGGTGTTGAGGGATGCTATCAAATTAGCGGCGGTTTAATTAAGTCACATTTGCAGTGGGAGTCACGCAGGAGAGAGGCTTTCCCTGTGCAGTCACCCAGCACGTGATTGACAACCCCACACACACACACACTCACGCTTACACGTGCTATATCAGGAGCTGAGTCCTGGATAGATCTCCCAAGGCTTTTTTTGGTTCCATATATACCCCCCCCCCCCCCCCCCCCCCACCATCCCCATCACAGTCTCAGTAGCTAGCTCTAGCATCTTCAGACCATCTGTCATGTCTTTTAGGTACATTCTTCTGTCAGTCCCATTGTTAGACTGCAGCATTCTTTTGGGGTTTAATAGCTGGGTTCTCCTTTGTCACCTCCCCAAAAATGAGAGCGCTACATAAAATAGTTTTTCTACATACAGTATATATATGATTTTTTCCCCTAGTTGAGCTATGCCAGATACCTTGATAGCTCTCTTGAGAAAGCTTCAGAATGTTGCTTTTTTGTTTCCCTCAAGTTGGTCTTTGACAGATGCTATAGGTATGACAGCTAGTCACATTTCTCTGCCAAAAGAATATCTGCCAATATGCACGACCACAAACTTGACTGACTGAGTGAATCCAACTGGAAGGAGGGTGGGCGTAGAACACTGCACTGCTATGAAAAATCATCTCCATCAGGCTTGGCGTACAGCTCCTCAGAGGGAACAGAAATATCTATATTGCTATACCAATGCTCCACCGTGTGTGTGTGTGTGTGTGTGTGTGTGTGTGTGCACGTGTGCACGTGCACTACAGTAATCTCCTGTGTATGAGCCACATTGTGTATAAGCCGCAGGACAATGTTTTATGCAAGTTGAAAGAAACAAAACCATAGTAACTGCCCCCATGTATTAACCTCATAGCTGAAGGAATTTTTGCAAAATGAATGTACAGTATAAAACGCAGCGAATAGTTGGGAAATTACGCTAATCTGTCTCGTGTGTCCCTCAGATTAAGGAGGAGGTGGAGTCCACGGAGCTGGCCATGGCCTTCTGCCTGAGTGACGGCCCGTCCTCTTCCTCCTCGTCCTCCTCGACCGACGCCCCCCTGCAGCCGCGCCAGCAGAACGTCTTCGCCTTCCTGCCGCTGCGCAGCTTCGGCTTCCGCTTCATCATCCAAGGTCAGGGGTCACGGGAGGAGGTCAAAGGTCGCAGATGTTGTTTAGTCTCTGTGCAGGCATGCAGTGCTGCACAGCTGTGTGCGCGTTTGAACAGGAAGTGCAGTCAGTGCCATTTCCTTCGGGGTCACTTGCACCATAAATCTGTCCTTTCCAAGACACCTCTCTGGTTGTGACTGCAGATGCTATATGAGCTAGACGATGAGAACAGCTCAGTTATTAGATTCATTTTAACCGTCTGAGTGACGGTTTGAGGCCTCTATATATTTGCGTAATTTTGTCATTAAAACCCTTTTCTGTAATGTCCTCCGCAGGGGACTTTGACATCCCGTCGTCTCGGGAGGACGTGGACCGTGACAGCTCCTGGAACCAGTGGCTGCGCTCCAACCTGCCACAGCTCTTCATGGAGGCCATGGACGTCTTCAGCGTAAGAACCCCGGTTCTCCCCCCCCACACACACACACACACACCCTCCCCATGGACGTCTTCAGCGTAAGAACCCCGGTTCTCCCCCCCCCCCCCCCACACACACACACCCACACCCTCCCCAACAGTAGCTTGGTGTTCAGCCTTATACGACCTCCTATGGCCCCCTATGACTTCACCACTTAATATCTACACAGAGCTAAACAAAATCCAACTGCCGTTCTTAATAGCCCTTCGTTGTTGAATCGGAGTTGAATTGAAGCCGGAGTGAGATGCATTAAATAATGAATGGCTGTAATTACGGTGTGGAGGCTGTATGGTTTGGGGGAAATCACTAGACACCTCCTGTACCCTGCGTTAAGAGCGTGTTAGTGTTCCAGTGTTGCCTTTGTGGAGCACACATGTATATTTGATGGACCATTTAAGGAGATAGTTTCTTGCAGTGTTATATCACAAATAGGCAGCCTCAGACTCAGAATTGCGGTTTAAGACTCAAGTGATTACATTTTTTAGTAATTTTATGGTACTAAAAAATTAGCAGTGTCTAACCGTGTGATGCAAGTAATACTCATTTTTGAATACGTGATTTAGCTGGCTTGATATTGTGATGGCTATCATGAAATTGAATGCTTAATGCTGAAATTGAAGCAAGTCCCTCGCTCATTTCTGGGCTCTGTTAATTGTAATGATCTCTAGCTGGAAATGTTCATTATTGCCTTCCACATCTTTTATATTTTCACACGACAATCACAAAAGGCACAGCTCTACAATGGCCGATAACTGTGGAGAAAGTTTGCCACCACTCGCAGCAATTTAGCAACTTCTCCAAGTGAAGTTGGACTAGACGCATGCTGTGCTACTGGACTGTGCTACTTTTTTTTTTTAATCCTCTCTGTTTTGGTTTTCACAGAAACACCCAGAATTCACCGGGCTGAAAGGACTCTGCTACTTCCTGCAGTTCGTTCCACTTCCTGACGAGATCCAAGACTTCTTTAAACCGGTGGCCAATCAGATTCTCCAGCTCCTCAAAGGCCGAGCGTGCCTTCCTGCCAAAGAGGACCGAGGTGCGGTCGGTTAGCGCTCTCCGCGCCACACTCTATGGGGATGAAGCTATTTTCAAAACGCAATTGCACAGCGCAGTGCCTGCCTGCCATGCTGTGACATTTATTGTGAATTATACATAGTCAGAATAGGAGATGTGCTTGCTTTGAGCTCCTGAAGCTCATCCGCTAGGACAGGAGGCAGTATGCCAGCTCTCCGACAGGTTACAAGATGGAGGAGATTTTGTCTGGAGCTGTAAGGTGGATAATTTTTTTTGTGTGATACCACACCGAAGTACACCCCAGCACGTCAGTCTGGATTCGACCAATCATTGAAATGACTCTCTCTGACTGTACCTGAACTTCCAAGTATTTTAACTTGTATTTATCTCAAGTTCAGCTTTATAAGTACCTCTGTCATGTTTCCTATGCTCTTGTTAGGGTTAACGAGACACTATTAATATTTCACCTAAACAACAACTGTTGTTGTTTACAACTGTTGTTGTCATGACGTCACCAGTAGCCCCCCATTGTTCACCATAGTCATTCCTCAAAACACTGCAGTTCAACGGACCCGTCTTTAACACTTCTCTGGTTTTGCCCCCCCCCCCCCCCCCCCCTCTAGATGGCACGGTGGCGTTGAAGCAGCCGTCGGAGCTGGCCGTGTGCCCGGACCCCGTGGTCCAGGAGGTGGTGGGCGCGGCGGAGCTGGAGAGGCACCTGCGCCTGGCCTACCTGCACCCGCTGCTGCAGGCGCAGCTGCCCGCCGCCCTGCTGGCCACGCTGGGCGTGCGCCGCCTCCGGGGCGCCGACGTGGCCGCCGTCACCTGCGCCATGGCCCGCGAGCTCGTCCACAACGCCGCGCCTCTCTCAGGTACGGTCATTTCCCGCATGTAAGCCACATGGTATATAAGTCCGCAGGACAGTGTTTTATGCCAGTTAAAAGAAACAAAACCATATTAAGATCATATTAACTGCCCCCCTGTATTAACCTCATAGTTGGAGAAATTTTGCAAAATCAATGTATAAGCCGTGGCTAATAGTCGGGAAATTACGGTTCATGATGATAATAATAATAATAATACATTTTATTTAAAGCGCCTTTCATGACACCCAAGGTCAGTTTACAAGGTTGTAAAATCATCACTTTAAAAGAAAAAGAAAAGAAAAAATGAAAGTCAGTCAGTCAGTCCATAAGCTTTCTTGAAGAAATACGTTTTCAGTCTACTTTTAAAGTCAGTAATTGAGTCAGAGGGCCAGATGTACTAACGTTTTGCGCACATTTTAGGCGTAACGTGCACGTAATAGCATGGCGATGGTATGTACAAATCGGCCGCAATGAGGGAAACGCGCAGACTGCCTGCCGTGGGAGCTGAGAATGGCTATTTGCGCTTTTCCGTGTCATGCATATTAATTCCTGGGCGGATCAGCTGAAAATGGGTGTAACGCGCAAGTACAGGGGAGGAGAGGTGCTAATAGCGATTGATTAAGTATTCCGCCATATGTATGAAAACAGCGCACGTCTATTTTGCGTTGAAAAACTTCCGCCTTCTGAAAGCAGGTGTAATCCAAATTGCGGTTATATGCATCTATTAGAAAAAGGTTTGGAGACAGCTGAATCAATATTCAGAGCATCAGTTTTCTTCATTGTACTATGTCAAAAGCAACCTTAACTTTTGTTTGCCTCTCTAAAATCGTGTTTTCTCTTTCACGACATAGCCTACACTTCCCAATCTGTTAGACAAGCATTAAGTCATATCCTTAGTCTACGTGCAGTAAATAGTTCACAAGTAGACTATTTTTTTAAGTGGATTATTAGAACTACTAGGCCTACTCTGTTTGCCGCAGCTCGTTGACATCTCTTTGTATCATGTATGATCGCTAAACTTTTCTTTTTAATGTTGCAATATTCAACTGCGCTTGTAGTTCGAGCTCTACACACGCAGTTAGCGTTGTAGAGGGGGCGGGAACGGGCGGAGATGACCGCTGTTAACGTAATGAAGTGACAGCTTAGTAAATTCTGCGCAATATAGCAAAGCACAGCGTTCGCAGTCTGCGTATACAAAAACTCGCTGTTAGCGCTGTGTTAGTACATCTGGCCCAGAGTGTCTGATGTAGTCTGGCAGTGAAGAAGTACAGACTGATAGGGGAAGGTGCCTCCCTGGTGGGTGAGCTTCCTGGTGGTTCAGTCAGGTTTTGGGATGTTAAAATCATATCCCGTTAAATTCAAGGTCCACATAACAAGATTTATTAACAGTGATAATGACCTCAACAGATACTCTGTCCTCTTATCTATGGCATGTGTGCGTTACTGATGGCAATGAATAACTCTGCTCCCAATTACTTATCTACCTTGTTGGACCAGCAGCCAGCCGCTACGTTTTCCTCTGTTCTAGACTCTGAGACCTAGCCCATACAGAGAGCATGTTCCCAGATCAGTCATTGCTCCCTCTAGGCATACAGACTAGACACTTGGCATACAGCCTAGAAGCTACATGCTACTGTATGTCCACCATGCTGCCAATGAGGTGAATTGGACACAGTGATCAGAGCGGCCATGTTTGTTTCGCCCAGACGCCCACATGAAGACTCTGGCCCGGCTGCTGCAGTGTAACTTCCGTGCCCAGGAGCAGGAGTACGGGGAGGCCCACGCCTCGCTGCAGGGGCTCAAGGACCTTCCCATGATCCCGCTGGCCGACGGGCGGCTGGTGACCCTGAGCGCTGGAGGCGTCTTCTTCCCCATCAACGAGGCGGGGGAAACCCAGAAAGGTAAGGTCGTCCGTCATCTTGGAAACGACACACATGTATGCTGCATACTGTTCACTCACAAATGCAGAAAACAGACAAACAAGCAAACAAACACCCACAAACAAAGTCAGATATCCACAAACACGGTTACATAATGACAGTCATGGACCAATGCACCGGTCTGCAAGCTTGCGCACACATACACACACTCTGACACACACACACATACACCCAAGCATAAAGAAACCCCGCTGTAGCAGCAAGTCCAAATTTAGACAAATGGGAGTTTGATATGCAGGACACCGCACCGGGAGGTGTGGGTGTGTGTGTGTGTGTGTGTGTGTTGCGCGCCTTTCTCTTTTCACCGCCCTTGTACTCAGACAGGGGGAAACATTTGTCTCTCGGGCCCCCACTTCCACACAGTCTCCTCTAACATAAGCCTGAGTGAGTCACGCACTCTCTCCCTCTCTTTCTCTTTCTCTCCCTCGCTCTCACTCCCCCTCTCGCTCTCGCACACACACACACGCAGAGAGGGGTCACCTGCGTCATCACCCTCCCACCTCATAGAGAGATGGCAAAAAAAGAAAGGGGGAATAATAATAAAAACTCCCTATAGAGAACCGGAACGAAAGATAGATAGATAGAGACAGGGAGTGTGTGAGAGAGAGAGAGAGAGAGAGAGAGAGAGAGAGAGAGAGAGAGAGAGAGGGAGAAAGAGAGTTTATGAATGGAAAGGCAGGTTATGAATAAGTAAGGGCTCGGCGGCAGCGTCATGCATCTTTGATGCGGCCGGAGTGTTTCCTGTTTGCCGGGCGCGGTAGTGTGAAGTGCACGGCGCACTCGTGAATCTGTGTTTCGCCGCTTTTAGAACCAGGTCGCCGCGTACGTCCAACGAGGCCGGTTATATCGGGTCAGTGTGCCTGCACATATGTGTGTGTGTGTGTGTGAAGCTTGGTACATTGGTAGGTTTTTGTGTGAGAGACAGGCCCAATACGTTGTAAGAGTCTCTTTCTCTTTCTCTCTTTCTCTCTCTCTCTCTCTCTCTCTCTCTCTCTCTCTCTCTCTCTCTCTCTCTCTGTCCTCTCTGTGTGCGTGTGAGAGCAAGGCCTGGTACATCTGGTGTTATCAGGCTCAAGCAGTTGTTGGGTGCATGAGCAGCAGCAGGGCAGATGCAGATGCAGGGCTAGAGGTAGAGGTGGAGGTTGTGCTGTTGATGCTGATGCTGATGCTGATGGTGGTGGTGGGCTGCCTGGCTCACTGTCAGGTGAACTCACTGGCTGCCAGCGGGGGGAAGTAGGTCAGAACTCATCATCTGCATAGAACACACAGAACACACACACACACAGAACGCACACAGGGGAGCTGTCGTAAGCCTTTTTGTTTGGTCTTGCACTGGGTGCCGTGCTCCTCTTCTCTGTCTCTGGTGCCTTCCCTCTCCTCCTCCCACCCTCTCTCTCTCTCTCTCTCTCTCCCTCCCTCACTCTCTCTCTCTCTCTCTGGGTTTTCTCTGCCTCTACTTTCTTCAGTGTCTTCTGCGGTGTCCTATTGATCCCACCTGTCTCTCTCCCTGTCCTCCGTCCCCTCATCATTCTGTGGGACCGCTATCTTCTCCTCCCCTCTCCTCTCGCCTCTCCTTATCCCTTCTTCCTCTGTCTATCTTCCACTAATGTCTCCTTTCCTCCACTCTACACTTCTCTTCCCTACTTCTCTCTTTCTCTCTCTGTTCTCTAACCTCCCAACTTTTCCTCCATATCACTCTCTTCATCTCTTTTATCTATTCCTACTTCACCCACTCTTTCTCCCCCTCCCTCTCTCTACCTCTGTCTTTCTCTCTGTCTTTTCTTCACTCTCCATCTCTCACTTCTCCCAACCCACCCTCTCTCTCTCGCTCTCTCTCTCCCCCTCCTCTGGAACATTCCCCCTATTCTCTTTTACTCTACATTTCCCACTCTCTGTTCTCTCTCTTTCTTGTCAGTGACTCCTCTCTCTCTTTCTTTCTTTTTCTTTCTTTCTTAACTTTGACTTGTCTCTCTCTTTCTTTCTTGTCATTAACTCTCTCTCTTTCTTTCATGTCATTGATTCTGTCTCTCTCTCTCTTTCTTGTCATTGACTCTGTCTCCCCCCCTCTCGCTCTCTCTCTCTCTCTTTCTTCCACGTCATTGACTCTGCCCCCCCCTCTCTCTCTCTCTCTCTCTCTCTTTCTTCCTCGTCATTGACTCTCTCTCTCTCTCCCCCTCGTCATTGACTCTCTCTCCCTCCCTCTCTCCCCCCCCCCCCCCCCCCCCCTCTCTCTCTCAGGTGGTCTGGAGGCTCTGTACCGTGACCTGTGTACGGTGGCTCCCGCTCTGCTGAGCAGTCTGGACGCGCTGGGGAACTCTCAGGTGCGCGAGCTGCTCCAGCGCCTCGGCGTCCACGAGCTGGAGCCCCAGCAGGTGCTCCGCCAGCACATCTACCCCGCGCTCAGCTCCCACACCTGGAAGGTACAGTACCGTACAGTACACACATACACACTCACACACACGAGTGCGCACACATATGCACCAGGGATGGAAATTAGCACCAGCCACCAGCCAAATTCTGGTAAAATGTGAGAGTGGCTGGTAGATTTCAGACACAAAGTCATATTTTAACATTGAGTGGCTGGTTAATTTGACCAGAAATCTGCTATTGGCTGATAGATCGTCACATTTTCACATTTTAATTTCCACCCCTGATATGCACACACACACACACACACACACACACCTACTTTCTCTCACACACACATACACGCATACTCTCTCACACACACACACACACACACACACACACACACACACACATGCTATTTCTCTCTCACACACACATACACACCCCTTCAGAATGAGTGCATAATATATTATAAATATAAATGCTGTGGTATGCAGCACTGGCATAAAGCAGATAAGAAATTATGCACCTTTTTTTTTGCATATATGTCGTATTCCGCGTACAACTCCAGAAGGGACAGAAAGTGAAGAAAACCCCACACACAGACACAGACACAGACACAGACACAGACACAGACACAGACACAGACACAGACACAGACACAGACACAGACACAGACACAGACACAGACACAGACACAGACACAGACACAGACACAGACACAGACACAGACACAGACACACACTGTGCCCCATGCTGAGAAGCTATGTTTGTTAGATGAAGTTCCACACCCACAAGCGTCCCTAAAACAACCCCAACTCACGTGCCCATACTGCGCTGACACACTGGACACATACATCCATCGGGATGTGCAGATGTCCACACAGCATGGCCACACAGCATGGCGTCCCCATAGGACCCAGAGTGACCACGTGTGTGGACAGGCATGTGGACGCGTAGCATGTTTGCGTGGTTCTCTGGAGCTCTCAAGGACACACACACACACACACACACACACACACACACTCACACAGTCGCGTCAGTCCCAAATGATGCACATGCTCAGACTTGTGCTTTATGCACAACTCTCGACGCATTACACTTTGATGCCAAAGCGTCCTCTCTCCCTCCCTCTCTCCCTCCCCCTATTCCTCCCTCTCTCCCTCTCTCTCTCCATCCCTCCCTCCCACGCGTCTCAACCCAATTCGGGTCATGTGATCGGAGAGACACGCGCTGGGATGTGCGGGGCGATAAGCAGCGGTGGGAGTGTGTGTGTGTGTGTGTGTGGGCCTGAAGGAAGTGCGCCAGGGATGGGGGCATTCTCACCTTGATGCACACCATCGAACCAGGCCTCCACAGATAGCCTGCATCTTTTCCTCTCTTCCTCTCCCTCTCTGTATCCCTCCATCCCTCTCTCCCCTTGGCCCCCACTCTCTCCCCCTCTATCCTTCCATCCCTCTCTCTCTCTCTCTTTCTTTCTTTCTTTCTTTCTTTCTTTCTTTCTTTCTTTCTCTCTTTCTCTATCTATCGTTCTCTCTCTGCCCCTCCGCCCCAGCACTTCACCTCATCTTAAGATGGCCCTGTCTATGTAAATGTATTCACAATCACAAGCTTAGTCTGTGGCAGGGGAGGACGTCTGCACACGTCCCCGGGACACTGACACACACACACACACACACACACACACACATACATAAACTCACACACACCAGGGCGCTCTCACACACACACACACACCAGACACACTCACACACTCACTTGTCATCTGTGTCTCTGTCCTCAACCCCTCCAGTCGAAGCCTCAGGACGTGCTGGTCAGCTACCTGCTGTTCATCAAGCAGCACGTGCGCGAGCAGGACTACGGCAGCTTGAACGTGGCCGTCCCCGTGCTCACCAACCGGGGCCTGCTGTGCCCGGCCGTCAGCAGAGTGCACTTCTCCAAAGACTACAGCAACATCGACCTGCCCACCAAACTGCCCGGTAAAGAGAGGCGCCCGCCACAGGGCACGGCACTGCACCTGACAACGGCACATTTTAGCAGTGATGCAACCTGTGCTCTATATGTCTTTTCCATATTTATTTGTCACATCTTTTGCGTGTGTGTGTGTGTATGTGTTTGTGAGTATGTCTGTGTTAGAGGTTAGATTCTCTGCCTGAGCCAGAGTCCGGCCCTCACCCGGGCCGGGCCAATATTTCTCGCCACTATCCTCGGGCCGGGCCGGGCATTTGTGTGTTTTTTTTTTTTATAAACGTTACTTTATTACCCCAAAAAACACACCCATTCTTCTCTGTTATATTGCACTGCAATTATTTGTTGCAACGAGATGAGACCTTTAACGCACGAAAGAGCAGAAGTGGGGCTTCCCAACGAGACTAGGCACTTGTCTGTACAAAGTATGAAAATTTTTATCATATTTACAGTCACCCGCGCACCCATTGCTCTAAATTAGTCGCGAACCGTGATCGCACAGATATGGCACGCATATCAGATGAAAGAGGAGACACAGAGCTATCCATCGATACCAAATACATCCTTCTAGGTTATACAACAGAGGAAGTGACAGCAAAATAATAACTTCATTTGCCTTGACTTACCACGTTTTGTTTTCATAATCCGGTTTTGAGATTTGAGAGCAAATTTCTGCATGGTATCCAATTCAAGACTCATATTGCATACTCATATCGCATCCGTAACAAGATACATCCGTAACAAGATACTAAGTTGCACAAGTTGCAAAATGCAACACGTGTCATGCGCAGCGTCTCCTCCACTCGCACGGCACGCATCACACTGCTCTGCTGTATACAGTACATTGTGTAGCCTAGAATAAACAAACAACGCCGTTTACATGCTTGCTCCTTGTTGCATTATTCATTAAGATCATTAAGATACAGATTTCTGTAGTTCAAACAACTCAGAATTGTAGTTAGAACGTCAATTATAGGGGCTCAAGTATTCTAAAAATAGTCGGGTTTAAATCGGGCTCGGGCTCGTTACAGTTACTGTGTCGGGCTGGGCCGGGTTCGACACAAAGTGCACAGGCTCAGGTAGGGTCGGGCTTGATTTTTTGGGGCCGATCTAAACTCTAGTCTGTGTGTCTTTGAGAGAGGCAGATGGACTGTTTTTGCAAATGATACATTTATGTGTATGTATACATGTATGAGGGGAATGTGTTGCACCGGTTTGGTACACCTTAAGACTCTAGGGGCAGCCGTGGTGTACTGGTTAGCGCATCGGGCTTGTAACCAGAGGGTTGCCGGTTCGATCCCCGACCAGTCCACCACGGCTGAAGTGCCCTTGAGCAAGGCACCTAACCCCTCACTGCTCCCCGAGCGCCGCTGGTTGGGCAGGCAGCTCACTGCTCTGGGTTGTGTAATTCACCTCACTGTGTGTTCACTGTGTGCTGTGTGTTCACTAATTCGGTTAAATTGGGTTAAATGCAGAGAACTGAATTTCCCTCACGGGATCAAAAAAGTATATATTCTATTCTATTCTATTCTAGAACCTTGAATAACCTTGAATGACCTTGAACAGAGCAACCAAACCTTGTTGAACACCCTCCTGTTGCCAGGGAGGTCTGTGTAGCAGCTGCTGTGGTTGGCCAGCACCATAAGTACTGCTGGAAGTCCTTATATGAGCTCTATTCTATAGCCCAGAGTTCTGAGTTCCTTTGATCTATAGGCGCGGGCTCACTTATACAGACAGAACTGCACTCTGGGGGGGGGGGGGGGGGGGGGGTACTCATGTAAGATGGCTGTGGAGTCTCAAACCCAGTGCACCGACCACCACATTCTTGTGGAACACAATGCGTCGGTCAGAAACGACACCATTGTTCGGGAGCCTCTGGGGCCCGGCCCGCAGAAACCCAGTCAGCAGTTGCGCGTCGTGTCCCGGGCCTTTTGTCGTGGCCCAAGGAGGCATGAACAGCGAGGTGGACAATGCTGACCGTTATGTAAGCAGCGAAGGACTGGGCCCACAGCGCGGAGGATAGCGGCACGCTCGACCGACTCCTCGGGCGGAGACAGCAGAGAGGGAGCTCTCAAATTGGGCAGATTTTGTGTGTGTGTG
This sequence comes from Sardina pilchardus, assembly GCF_963854185.1. NCBI lineage: Eukaryota > Metazoa > Chordata > Actinopteri > Clupeiformes > Clupeidae > Sardina > Sardina pilchardus. The sequence continues at coordinate 8,219,282 of NC_085015.1, read as the reverse complement.
TGTGTGTGTGCATTGTTTCGACTCTCTTTCTCACTCTCAGTTACACCTGATTCTCTCCATCTTGTTATCTCTCTTACTCCTACTCATACGCTCTGTTTGTCTTTGTTTTTCTCACTCTCCCATCTGGCTCCCTCTCTCCATGTATCTCTCACACATGCTTTCTCTCTCTCTTTCTCTATCACTCTCTCATTTCAATCCCTGTGCTTGTCTTTATATGTCTCTCTTTCTCCCTCCCAACCACTGTTGTTAATTCCCTCTCTGTCACTCTCTCTCTTTCTTTCTCTCTCTTTATCTACTGTATCTATCTATCTCTCTCTCTCTCCCTCTCTCTCCCTCCCTCTCTCAGGTGTGGACTGGGTGATGGTGGACCCCTGCTACCTGCGGGCGGACCGTGACGTGGTGGGCTGGCGCGAGCTCTTCGTGGCCCTGGGCGTGCGCGACCTGCTCATCTTCAGGAAGGAGCGCCGCACCCTCAGCGCCCAACAGCTGGTGAGTCCTGCCGTGTGTGTGTGTGTGTGTGTGTACGCGCCCCTGTCCCCTGCTCGGCGATTACTGCCCAGCATCCTGTGCCCCGTGCAGTGGCATGGAGACCAGATTCCAGCAGCTTGCTGTGTCAAGAGGAGAGTAGGGAGAAGTCAGAGGGATAGCCTTCTAGAATGCCAAGCCTTTCATCTCCTGCATGTGAGTGTAGGAGAGAGAGGGTGGGAGAGAGAGAGACAGAGTAAGGGAGAGAGAGAGAGAGAGATAGAGGAAGGGAGAGAGAGACAGACAGAGAGAAAGAAAGGGAGGATGAAAGCGAACGAGACAAAGGAATAACCGAGAGAAACGAGGATGCGCTGCTAGATTATTGTCAGGCTGAATAGACAGTGACAGAGGGCTTTGGAAACAGAGGGACTCTCTCTCTCACACACACACACACGCACACACACCAGCGTGCCTACTTGGGGCCCGTCCAGACAGCTTGTCAGGTGGCCAGCCAAGGACCGTTAGCCGCTTGCTAATCATTCACACGCAGTGACCGAAACCCCGATTCATTCCTCTCTCCCTCTCCCTCTCCCTCTCCCTCTCTCTCTCTCTCTCCCTCCCCCTCTCTCTCCCTCTCTCTCCCTCCCTCCCTCCCCCCTCTCTCCCTCTCTCTGAAGAGCCACAGCCACTGTAAGGGATCTAATTTATTAGCCATTACATAATGTTAAGTGTTCGGCTGGAGACGGAGTGCGGGCCTTTGCCAGGGCATTCCCAGAAACAAAAACAAAAGAGGGCATTAACCGCGCCTCACAATGGGCCCTGCCCTCGTCTTGTAATCCATCCCGGATGGCAAACGTGACCCGGCGCAATCCTATAATCTGGGGGGGGGTGGGGGGGTGTGGTACGCCTCAGAAGGGGAATGTGTGTCATGTGACATGCCAAACGGGTTACCCAAACCACCCACTTATCCAGCCCCCCCACACATGGCAGTGGTTCTCATGCCCACCGTAGGATGAGACATGGGAAACTGTTGGTCATCGATTCAGTGGAAATCTACTGCTGGAGATGCTTTGCGCGTCTCTCCGATGGGACTGGACGCCTTTTTGAAGCGAGACTCAGAAGCTGGACGCTTCACTGGGTCGCTGGAAACTCCACCGGACCAGCTGAAGTTATTTATTTATGCGGGTCGGTCCTTTTGAAGCCAGAGCGTGGTGATATTTTGTTCTCTTGTGGTGATGACTGATTGGAGATTACCTTTTTTTGTTGTTTGCTGAAGCCCAAATGAGATGGTGACAACCCCCCCCCCACCCCCCCCCCCCCACACACACACACACACACACACACACATACACACTCAGACACACACACACTCACACACCTGTTGCTTGTTTACCTCTCCCTGTCGTCGTTGTTTGTTTGTTGGTGTTGGTGTTGTGTTGTTGGGGAGCAAGCGGATTCCCTAGAGAGGCTGTCAGACGTGACTCACCCTGTCCCTCAGCAAGACACTTAATAATCTGAGTCAACACAGCTGGCTTGAAACTTAGGAAGGTGGGGGGAGAACAGGGAGTGAAAGCTGTGACGCATCTAGGTGAAAAATAGCCCCACTTCAATAGGTTTTATTTCCTCGCCTCATGCTTGAGATGTGCTACATGAATGTTTTTTTTTATTTTGTCTTTCACAGTTTATGTTCTCATCTGGAGAAAAAAAACACGAGACCTCTCCAGAGTGTTTTTACACAGCTGTGGGCTGGAGATGACACACCAT